>NW_028120375.1:0-48344 GCF_965178545.1 Coloeus monedula
CACAAACAAAAACGGATGCTTAGAGCTGCACCAGAAACTGATACCCAAGCAGTAACAACTCATTCTGGCCACCAGTCACCGCTCACCTTGCTCCATCGACCTTGACCACTGATCTTCAGCATTACTTCCTACAAATAAAGATGAAGAACAAAGCTGTAACATAGTCACCATTTACACTTGCCCTGCAAAGACAAACGGTGACTGACCTTCCTGTGGGAACCACCTCACCTGGTATGGGGCACTCTGCCACAGATTCAATCCATCTGCATCTGAAAGAAAGTTATGACAAAAGTCAAAGTACTGCATCGTAACTTAGCAGCTCCAGACATTTTGTGTTAATCTAGAAATACCATCTTGAGTCCAACTAATCCCTACATTACAAATGTCAAGTCCCTAGGACTTATCCTATTACACCTACACCCAGACTATGTAGCAGGGCAAAGCAGCCCCAGGCCAAACACACAGACACCTGTGACACAGGAGATGACAAACAAGGGGATGCAACAAGGAGAGGAAAGTCTCAGCAAGAAGAATTACCAATGACATGACCTAGATGAGGCCGATGAGGCTCAAAGAACTCTGGCAGAAAAAGACCCTAACAGAAGGACTTATGCCAAGCACTGCAAAGATGGATGCCCGAGAATCGTACGGTTGGAATCCTCTACCTATCCTCACATTCTCCCAAGTCCTAATCTGTTATAAGGGATCGTTGCGGTGCACAGCTGTCAATACAGCTCAGAACAAGACTGTAAAAGGTGTCTGACTCAATAGTGCTAAAGAGAGATGCGATTCCGATGCATGTCCGAGCTTGCAAGTCAAAGGTTCAAGGGTACCAGCGTCGGGCCAAGGAACGCAAAGGAGCTGCTGAGGATGATGCCCAGCATTTCTGATAAGCCCCTCAAAGGGGTAAGGCAAAAGACATGTGACACAAGATGCCCACAATAGACACACAGAACACACAATAGACAAGTGACACAACACGCACCAGGACTGCTCTGCCGTGCACACCTCAGCATTGCGATCAACAGTGAGACTTTGCCTTTACGTGGCCTAAGGGCCCCTCTCGTGGACATCCCCATCTCCAAAGCTAATTCAAAGATCCCTCCCACCAAGTCCTGACCCAGCACCCCACTCTCATCCCCCTCCCTGAGGTGTAGCCCTCGACTTAGCTCTCAGATATCCAGGGATGCAAATCCTCATCAGGTGCAAAACAAGGCCACCTCATCATCTGGGAAGTTCCTGCCCTCAGAGGGCTGTTCTCTCTCAGTCTACTACAATAAAGAAAACCAAACATCAGTGCCTGAACTCAGCAGCACATCAGCCAAAACCCAACAATTCCACTACTCACCGGCTCCTGAGAACGCCCCGGTCCTTGGCTCATACTCTGTGGCCACACTCCGAGGCCGACGTCGCAGGGTATCCCTGGGTTAAGGGGAGACAAGGTGATGTGGCATTGCTGAAACTTGAGGGGACCCTCGCTCCTCCCTCCCTCCCCGACTCGCCACAACTCCTCAGCCATTGCCAAAGGCTGCCCAGATGGCACCTTCAAACAGAAAAGGTACAGGCTTCATTGCAGAGCCCTGTAATACTTCTGGAAGGCTCACAGGGACAGGCAGCTCAAGGGTGATAAACTGGCTCCATCAGCTGGTCCATGAGGGGGGTTCAGCCCCTGTAGGCATAATACAAGTGGGCCACCTAAAACACACAAATGGATGCTCAGACAATGCATGCTTTGAGCTGCCCCAGAATTTGGCACCCAAGCAATAACTGGTTGCGTCCACTGGTCACTGCTTACCTCACTCACTTGACCTTGACTGCTGATATCCAGGTTTACTTCCTAAAAACAAAGACAAAGAACAGCCCTGCAACATAACCAAAATGAAACACCACCCCTGAAAAGCTGAATGATGACCAACCTTCCCAGGGGAGAAGGGGCAAAACAAAATGGAAAGGCACATGCCCATGTAGTGTCCAAAAGGGTTGCATTGCTGAGATAGGTTCCACCTGAAAGTGCTTGACTGTGACCTCTTTCTGCAAGGGTGTCTGTCATGTTGGAGTAGCAATTTGAATGCTGCAGACCACCTGTAAAACACAAAAAAAAAAAATCAAAGGCTACTTATAGTTTCATCACTAATACAACAACTCCAGTAGCATCCAGTTCTGTGCTGGAATCAATACTCATCCAGCTCATGGTCCCCCCAGTGCCAATACCCTGCTGTGCCAAGTGCTTCGCATCTTCAAAATGAAAATCCCAACAGTGAGGTAAACATAGAGCCCAAAGTCAGGCCGTAGCTTGGACTTCAGGCACTGACCCACCTCGCTGCTGTGCTCCTCTGGTCTCCTCCATTCATATCAGGTTTACATGCTCTCCCTCTGCAAAAGAATTATTTGTCAAAAGTTACCCAGACAGACAGGGAAAGCTTAGCCTTTCCCAAGTTCTCATTCCTCAAAGCAAACTGCCTAGGATCCCACAGTAGTCGGCCTTAGGACAAACTACTATGAAACTGCAAGACACCACTGCACCACTCCCACATCTCCACTGAACACCACACAGACTGGCCACAGTCACTCCATCCGAGGCGTGGCTCAGGTGGCTGAGCAAAGCAAAAGGCTCCCTATAAAGTCTCCTTTCTTCTCCACCTAACCCCCCCCCCCCCCCCCCCAGGACTACTCTACAGAGCAGAGCAATTCCAGGCTAGACACAAACTCAAACAACACATTATACTACAAGCAGTGTGACATGAGGATGATAAAAAAAGCTCTCGGCAAGAAGAACGATAGCAAGGACAGGGACGACGCCAAAAAAGATAACTGATGGTATGGCAATGGTGGATGAAAGAGGCTCTAAGAAGCAGAAGAAAAGACTGGAACAGTGACCTGTTCTAAGAACTGTCAGTCACAATGATCAAGATGGCTGTGAGAGACAAGGCCACATTTAGAATGCTCCCATATCCTGACAATCTTACAAGCCCCAGGACATTACAGCTCATGGCTGGAAAGGATGGATGGCAGTACAGCCGGGAACAAGGCCTCCAAAGAGATCTAACTCAATGCTTTCAAGATGTGATTCCAAGATGTGGCCAAGCCCACTGGTAAAAGAACAAGTGATATTGGCATCCTACCGAGAAGTACAAAAGTTCAAGAAGCTAGAGATGATGGCCAATGCTTATGATGAGCCCCTTAAGGGTAAAAGGCAGAGAGATCTGATCCAAGGGAAGCCAAAGACACAGAACACACACCGGACAAGACAACACACACTGGAACTGCTCTGCACTGCACACCCTACAGTTGCAGTCAAAAGTAGGGCTACTCCCTTTAGCTTACCTAAGAAGCCCCTTGGAGAGCATCCCTTTCCCCTACACTACTTTTTAAATCTCTCCCAGGAATTTCCAACCCACTATCCTGCTATCATCCCTTCTCCGGGCCCCAGCCCCCAACTTAGCTTTCAGATGACCAGTGATGAGAATCCACACTGGATGCAAAGGAGTCCACCTCAGCCATCTCCAAAGGCACTGGGATCACCAGGTTGGCCTCTTAGTCAGCTATGACAAAGAAAACCAAAATCAATGCACCGGTGTAGTGGCATACAAGCCAAATCCTAACAAGTCAGCTACTAACTGGGACCCTGCTCCCGCTCCCACTCATACTTGCAGTCTTTAACTTACCTATCAGAAGCCTCCATCTCCGATGTCATCTCTGACCCAGGGTAGCTCCCTCTTGCAGCACAATGAACCTGCTGAAAAATTTGGAGTGTAATACTGACACAATCTGGAATTTCAGGAAATTGCAGTGCTTCTAAGAAAAACAAGGCAAAGAAAAAAAAAATACAAAAAGCACCAAGCACCTTAACAACCTTGAACACTCGATCCAAAAATCATGAACTATGCACTCAATGCTATCTTCTTCACAGTGTCTTCAAAGCCTCTATTGCTTTAGATGCCAAAAGCACCTGTTGAAAGAAAGCTGAGAAAACCTGAATGACCCCCCCCTTCATGGAAATAAAAAGACACCCTCAACCCCACTAACCCCACAGAAAGAATGGGCCTCTTTTTACCCAGGGCTGGGGTTAATATACCCCTGGCCGGGCCCGCCTCTCGTTCCCACAATGCCCGGGAAAAGGGAGGAGGCAATTTTACCAGAAGGGATAAAAGCACTGGGAGGAGCTGCAGCTGTTTGGCTGCTCTGCCTTAAATTCCAGGTGACTAAAGGGCTCTGTAGATGCCTTCTGTTTTACTACAGCTGCATCCACTGAAAGGGTAAAAAAGCTTCTTGTTTTGGCAGCGTAGACACATGAGTTGCACGATTCCTTGTTAAGTTCTGTAATTGTTCATTGGTGGCTATTGAGTCACAGGACTATGGAGGGTGGAGAAGAATAGTAGTAATATACATGGTGTAACTCCTGTTGGGGTCTCTAATTAGGGATGTATTCATTATAAATAAAACTGAAAAAATAATGGGCTCTCTGGCAGCAGGAAGGTTTTGTGAGTGCTGGGCTTGCTCCCTTGTGAGAGATTAGGTGCCAGTACACAGCTAGAAGTGCCCTGAAGTACAGATTTAAATTCTTAAAATGCTGAAAAAGGGGGAGCTTCCTTCAATTGGACCCCTTAAAATGAGAGACTAGGGAGTGTTTGTCTCTACTTAAATAGATGCCATAGCAATAAATGGGTTCTCTCCTCTGAATCCCCTAAAATACTGGAAAAAGAGGGGTTTTCCTTGCTTCAGGTCTCTCCAGTGATGGAAAAAGGGGGATTTCTCCCTCAATTCAAACCCTTATAAAGGAGGGACAACCGGGCTTTCCCCTCAATTTAAACCTTGGGATGATGAAAATGGGGGAGTTATGCTCAATTCCAATCAATAAAATAGCATTGTCAAGGTTTTCCCCTTCTATTTAAACTGGCGAATAATGGAAAATGGGGATTCCCTGTCAAGTGATACCCCTAAGAGCATGGAAAAGGCAGGGTTTTCTTCAACTGATGCCCTTAAAATTGCAGAGGAAGGGGATTCCCCCTCAATTTAAACACAGACAATTATGGAAAAGGAAGTTTTTTTCCCTCCGTTTAAATCCCTTTTCTCCTCATAACCCCCCTTTTTTTCTGGGGGCACTGGGGAAGGGCTGCCAAGATGAAAGGGGAAAGTGGAATGTTTCCCTGGGACCCCACATGCTGCCCTGCCTGCTCAGGTGCTGCCCCTTGGCACGAGGGGTTTTCCCTGGGCATTTTCTGGGAGCAGTGCTCTGTGCCCAGGTGCCTCCGGCTGCTCCCCAGCTCCTGCCGGATGCTCTGACCATTGTCCCTGGAGGGACACTCGGGATGCCCCCATTGCCCCTCTGGACCAGCAGCTCCCTGCACAGGTGTGCCCGGGGAACCCTCGGAGAACGGCCTCTGGCAGGAGCCGCCCCCTCCTCATCCTGGCCGCTCACACCTGGGGCTGCTGCGGGCTGTGGGGTCAGCGGCGTCGGGGGCGGGCGGGAGGCGCGTGGGCGCCGGCCAGCAGGCATCGGCGGGGACACCTCCGTGCCGCGCGCGCCGCGCCTCTCCCACGAGAGGTCCCCGCGCCCCGCGGTGCCGTGCCGGGCTCTCGTTCCCCCCCCCCCCCCGCGCCGCCGCCGCCGCCTCGCCGCGCCCCCGCCGCCCCCCGCTCCCTCCGGCCCGGGGAGCTGCAGGAAAACGCAAAAGCATCGAGGAAGAGCGGGCACCGGAGCTGCCCGAGCCATCGGCTTGCCCGAAGGGCGGCGGCTGCCCGCAGCCGGGAGCAGCCACCAAGGATGGAGCTGCTGTTTGCCGGGAGGTGAGAGCTGGGGGCAGCCGGAGCCGGAGGCAGGCTTTCCCCGGCAGGAGGGGCCGGGAGGATTTCAGCTCGCAGCGGCTCTCGGTGGGTGCTGGATGGAGCCCGGGCTGAGCCAGGTGGCCGGTGCGGGTGCTGTTCCTGTCCCCAGGCGCCGATGAAATGGCAGCTCGGAGCAGCCTCGTGTGTCTGTGTGGAAGCAGCTCCGATGCTGGCAGCCAAATCAAATCAAATTGCTGTCAGATTTGTATTAAATGTGGTGTTTAAATCTGGAACTGCTCAGCTCCCCAGGTGGGAAAGTGCTTGGAGTAGCCAAGCTGAGCCGTTGTTGAGAATTCCAAGCATTGTGTCTTTACTCTCCTTAATACAGCGTTTAAATAATTGATACTTGATGGAGACAGTATCAGGGGGATTTGTTAGAGGGGCAGGGATGTTTTTTCACCTTGCAGTGTGTTGGGATAGTCAAGACTCCTTATGTCAAAATTAATTGATCTTCCTTCTTTTCCTTTTTTTTCCTTTCTGGGTTGTGGCTGAGTGGGAAGAATATTTCGGATAAAGAAATGAAATGCACGAGGGAAGCTTCGTGTTCCCGTGGAGATGCTTTAGGCGCGTGCAGCTTCTGAGCTGCACCGAAACTTGAGGCTCCCACAGAAGCTTCCTGGTAAGCCTGAGTGGGTTTACTGCATGGGGGTTCCAGTCACTGCTGGACATACTCTGAAGTCCTGGGAAAACATGGAACAATAGCTCTGAGTGGAAAAAATATATGCTCAGCATTCTCTAGGGAAAATTATAGTTGGCCTGTAAGTGTACCCCCACACCTGCATTGGTTAAAAAGTCAGTCCCACACACTTTCCTGGCTGGTGTGAAGTTGTATAGTTCATCAGATCTGATCCAGTGTGTAAAGAAATGTTTACTGTGGACTTTCAGGAGATTATCAGCAGTCCTGGGGAGGCTGCTGAACTTGATCTCCCTGGATTGACAGAATGAATCCACATAGGATGCAGAGCAGGATGTGGTTTCTCAAACAGAATAGTGACATTCTCGAAGGAGGCTACAAGCAAAGGGAATCTTAATTTTAGTTATTGAACACAGAAACATTTATATCTGCTTATGCAACTCTTAGAAGGGAAGAAGAACATGGCCATTCTGTGCAGTCCTATGTGGAAGTGTACTGACTCAAATTGTCTTTCAAACAGCCAAGTGGCACCGGGTGTCACCTGGAAAAATTAAGTACTGGGGACACTTTACACTCATAAATGGCCTGACCTTGTGTACATGGAAATCAAGGGACTTCTGTAATGTTAGAATGGGTCTCAAATGATGGGTTTTTGCAGATTAGCAATCTATCCAAGGAATGATATCATAAAATTTTGTCTAGCAAAAACTGCTGCCAACATTTAAAAATATCTACCAAATGCTATTCCCGTTAAAACAGTCTTGTTAAAATTGTCTGTTCCAAACAGAACAAGATTTTACTGTTCTTGGTGATGTCGTTTTCCTCCTCAGATTTCTGTGAAAGCATGTGTTTCACAAGGCATATCAAAGTTGTCTCATGGGCAAAAACATGTAAACATCAAGCGTGTCATTTTCTTGAAATCCCCTGTAAAATGGCTCGCCACGCTGCCTTTAACCATTCAGAAGCATAAGAGGAAAAAAGGAATTTGCAGGCACTCCAAGGCTGGGTCTGTGGGAGATCTGAGATGAGCCTGTGGCTCTGCAGTCACCCATCAAGAAGTCACCCAAATGTGCTTTTTATCTTGCAGTTTCCACATTTGGGAGGCAACTACTGCGTAAAGGATCTGGGTTCTGCTAATGAAAAATATATCACAAGGTCCGTGTGTGGCTGGGTTGGTTCCATAGTTCCAGCCATACCTGCTGTTGTGATACATAATCCCAGTTCATACTCCTGGGAAGAGTTTCCTGCAGCAGTGCAGGTGGGAAGTTTCTCTCTTGCACTGGCTCCACATTGAGCTCTTTCTTCTTAATGCAGCCAGTGCACTGAAGGAGAACAAGCTCGCTTCTTCCTTGCCTGGTTGTTCAGGGTGAATCATTAACCAAGCACTTGAGTGACAAACCAAAATTGTTTGTTGAGTGCCTTCTGCAGTCTGCACGGACAGTTTGCCTTCTGCAGGAGGTACGGTTTTCTTCTCTCACGGAATGAAAGCGCCACAGACCCCCTCTGCTCGCCGCTGTGCTTTAACCAGACCTGAAGTATGTACATAATAATACATAGATCTATATCTATCTACGTACATATATGTACTGAAGTATATAATCTATCTATCTATAGAACTTCTTTATATGTATAGAAGTTCTGTGTTGCTCCTGCTTTATGCATGAGGAAAGGGCATACATATAATGAAGAAAGAAGTTAACTTTTCCTTGTACTCTTCCTTTGTAGCCTGTTGAGGCTTTTGGTGAGAGGAATTATATCTTTTTCCTAGCAGCACTTAATGAACTGAAATCATTCTCCAGGATGATGATGACATGCCAGTTCTCGGTATATGGATATGAGTCCTGAGATCCCACACACGGATACACAGAAGGACTGCATAATGTGCTGAAGATGGGGGAGAAGGTATGCTTGGGTGAAAGGTGGGACTGTTTCTTCTAATGGCTGCTTACATCCAACAGCAAATACTGATTTCTCCCTTTTTAATGCAAGAGCATTTATCTGCCAGTGTTCAAACTGCATTTCCATGACATAAGAAGAGTTGTCTGGATAATTAACTAATACAGTTAAAACACATCAGTTTGAGCAGATGTTCTTGTCTGTGCTTTTAACGTGAATGGCCTTGATTTTGCAGCAAAGTCCGAGAGATGGCACCTGAATGCAAGGGTTTGGGTTTGTGAAGCTTTGCAGAATGATGGCCTACATTTATATTTCTTTCAGAGACTCCCCATAGGCTGCACACAAACCTCGTTTAGAGAGTTTTACTGAGACAGCAGATTCAAGCCTTCGTTATTAGGGGACATCTGCAATGCCATTGTCTGCTTGACATTAATTCTTCCAGCTGTGCATCGATGTATTGTAATGGCCCTGGTTTTTTTGGTCGCAGTTTGTTTCCTGCAGTGCCCTCGTGCCTGCGCAGCACTCGTGATGCTGACGTTGACCCTGGGCTGTGTGGCAGATGGGGCTGTCCCGTATCCGAAAGTTACGGGAATGTATGTAGATGTCAGATGGAATGCTGGTCTCTCCGCTCACCCTTGGCTCTGTAATTTCGTCATCCAGCCATGGAGGACCTGTGCAGCCATAACTGGCCAAGGCAGTGGGTGAGCACAAGCTGCAGCTCTGCAGGAGATCAGGAACCTCTTGCCCACAGCAGAAACAGCAAGTAACTGCAGTTCTCAGAACTCGTTACCGTGCCCTTAACTGCAGTATTTCCCTGCTCTGTAATCTGGCCAAAGGTAGGTAGGTTTTGATAGGGATACTCACATTTCTACCACAAAGGTCACCTCTCTGCCAGATTTCAAAATTTCCCTTCCGAAGCTAGAGATCCTCATATAAAAGGTTGCCTGAATTTAGGTAGCGTGTGCCAAGCAGTATATTTTTCCTTTAATAATATTCCTGGAAATAGCGGAACTGTTTTGGCTAAAGCAGATGCTGAACTGTTCAGAATGAAATTCTCAGAGCTGAAATCTGGCGAAGCAGAGTAACGTGCCCTTTTGTTAACCCTGGGGAAGGCTGAGCACCGTGGCAGCAGGGAGGGGAGGTGGCACTGCTGGTCGGCAAACCAAGGAAACCAAGGAGCGCTGCTTTTAGCAAACTGCCAGCTTGAAGCCAGTGAGGAACATCCTTGGGCTCCTGCACTCTGTGTTTTTATGTTCACCTTAAATAATGAACAGAGAAACCCAGAGGCACCAGTGCTGCTTCCAGCTACCTTGAACTGCTTAAATAGGTAGTTTTAATCACCCAGGCTCCGTTCTCTCCACCTGTATTGCTCCTGGGCTTAAGGCTGGATGTATCTATGGAATCTCTAGTTATGTATTGGAGTTTGGCCTGAAGTAATTTGTGTTGCCGACTTGGTACTCTTTCCCCACCCTGGAAGTCTATCTGCAGAACCCCTCTGTGCCAGGCAAGAGAGTCCCCCATAGATGTTTCACTATACAGTTACATCTTTTGGGTTAGAGCCTTACAGGGCTATCATGTGAATGAGGACAAAGCTCTGTTTTTCTTCTTTGCTCTCTGCCCTGTCTTCTTTCTCTGTATTTTAGGACCCAAGTAACAGGGACATATAGCTCCTGTTCTGCTTCCTGGTTGTGTCACTGAAACTGCAGGAAAAACAAAAAGCCCTCCAACAACATTTTTAATGTTAGAGAGTCAAGGCACTACTTTCTTCTCTGGCCAGGATGTACCACAGAAATCATCTCATCCGCACATAGCCCGGGTGTGCGGAGAATCATTCCATGACACATGATCTTTACTAGAATTTTCAGATCTTTTTTGCAGTCAAAACTCACAGAAACGAATTGGGTCAGTGTTCATTGGTCTCAAGTTGTGTAGTTCCTAGTATCTGCTCTCCTATTAGATCCGGATTTCTTCGCTTCTGATGTTAATTAGATCTTCATTGCTTGAATTTCTTATCAGTCTTTGCCGGAGGCAGAGTCTGGGGTAGATGTTCCTAGATGGCCACTGACGTTCCGTTGGTTCTGTTGATGTTCCATCGATGGCTTTATCTTGTTGGGGCTACTCCCAGTCTGTTGAAATGCTAAGCCCATCAGGCCTCACCTAGAGAAACAATGCCCTGGAAAGAAGCTTCAGTTCCCTTCCCCTGGAGCAAAGATGAGCAAACCTGGCTAAAGTCATAGATAAAAGATTTTTAAACTGGTATGTTTTCCAACAGTTGTATATAATGCTTTATTACATAAACGGGCTGGGAAAAGCTCTGGTACCCCTGACCAAGCTGGTTTTGTCTCAGACAGTGCTGTTATTTTGGGGCTAGACATGAAGCTGCTGTCTCTGGACTTGAAAATGAATATAGGAATGACTGAACAAACAAACGTGGTACACTCTTAAAAAATTGTGTGCCCATTGACCAAGCTGGATTACCATGCTCTTTCCAAATTCTTGCCGTGCAAGTTCTTCCATGCCCTCACTTGCAACTCAAACTTTTTTTTGTTTTGTTTTGTTTTAAATAATACTGGTACCAGAGCACGGGCACAGCACTTCTATGAGCTGCAGAGCTATGAATATCTCTTTTTATGGATACAGTGTGTGCATGCTGTGGCTTTGGGCACAGGGTATGTCAGTGCTAGTGCGAGACTGATAATAGCCTCTAAAGATCATTTGAGAAGTTGCTTACCTTTCCCCAGGGAACAGGACACGTCTTTGTATTTCCACCTTCAGATACACAACCCACTTGTGGGCTTGACTGCATAGCAAATAGTGCGAGAGTCATCCTTGCTTATGTGTATTTTTTTTTTCCCCCCTCTCCTTTATGTTTTGCTTTGCCCTCTCGTTTGCTTTCTGCCTGTTTTCTCTGAGGCTAGTGATTTCTTGGCAATTTATTGTTCATAATCAAAGAAAGGTAGTGGGCAAGCAGCAACTGCTGTCTTAGGTAGCCCAAGCTGACCCTGCCACTGCTTTGGCAGGAGAAAGAAGCTTCTTTGGGAGGAGCACAGCTGTCCTGGGCTTTGTGCACACAAGAGCTGCTCAGAGCAGCCCCTTGACCCCATGCTGGCTCTGTGAGCTCTGCCACTGACTGGTAACAGTGATGGCAGTTTGTGTTGAGGCTTTGTTCTCTGCTCCCCAGAGAGAAACATTCAACTGCAGAGTGACTAAGTGGCTTTTCAAAGGCTACATGATGATTCAGTGAATGAACAACAACCCCCAGCAGCTCCAGGCCCCCTTCTCTCTGCAGAACAATGCCTTTCTCCCTGTATGAAGATGCGCACGTAGGATAGGTTGCATACAGAGTTATGTATTTCAAAAGAAATTTGAATATTAATCTTTATATTGTAGTGATGCCACTGTCCTCTAGGCTCTGTAAATAGCAGCACCACAACAATGTGAATGATTCCTTTTATGCAAAACCCTGGCCAGTGAAATAGCTTGTCAATACGAAATAAAATTGCTGCACAAAGGTTTGACAGCTACCTTCATTATATATGTCAATCAAAAGATCCTAAAAGCTTTATTGTCCCTGTACAGAGTCTGAACAATATGCTAGCCCAATATGCCTCAAAGCTATGTTCCCTCTACTCCTTTCATTTAAAAAATAGCCACCAATAACTTTTGACAAACAGTCTGAGAAAACTGCATGAGCAGCAAGGAAATCTTAGATTTTCTTGGGGGTCTGTGGGCTGGAGCCTTCCACTCACTGGGCTCTGTCACATGTCACGGTAGATGA
The DNA here is from genome assembly GCF_965178545.1 of Coloeus monedula. NCBI lineage: Eukaryota > Metazoa > Chordata > Aves > Passeriformes > Corvidae > Coloeus > Coloeus monedula. The sequence goes on from NW_028120375.1 coordinate 12,135, forward strand.
GATCTGGTCAGAAACACGGAGCCCTAAAGTTAGTCTACAAAACCCAGGCTGGCTGGGGTCGTGGGGAGGGCATGGGGAATTAGGGAGGAAAACTTATGCTGAATATGAACTACTTAAATAATTTTGGGTTAAGGCTTTTTGTTGCTTTCCCAGGTATGGGACATTCAAGCTCCTCTGTCGCAGGTCTCCCCCAGGTTAGGCTGGGCCTGTCTTGATGAGCTCTTGCTCTCATCAGAGCCCACCCTACAGCTTGGGAGTGTGAGGCGTGCGTATTTCGGCTGGATTCCCTTTTTCCATCGTGCTCGGTCCTGCGAAGCCCAGCTGTCACTTAGGGCTCGAGGTGCTGTAAGCGGGGCCGGGGTCGGGCGGGAGCGGGGCTGTGTCCCGGGAGGCGGGTCCGGCGGCCTGTGCTCCCGCACGGGCGGTGGGGCCTAGGCCGGGCCCTGCCGGGAGCGAGGGCCCGGCAGCCGCAGCGCTGCGAGCCCAGCGCGGCCCCGCGGCCGCGAGAGGGAGCGGCCGGCGCGCCCCGCTCCTGCCCGGCCCTCACACAGGCCGCCGGAGCCTCCCCGGGAGGGACGGACCCCGCGCCTTCGCTCGGCCCTGCTGAGGCCGCATCTGGAGTGCTGTGTGCAGTTCTGGGCTCCTCAGGACAGGAGAGACATGGAGCCTCTGGAGAGGGTCCAGCTTAGAGTGACAAAGATGATTAAGGAGAATCTCATGTGTGAGGAAAGGCAGAGGGTGCTGGCCCTGGTCAGCCTCGAGAAGAGACGACAGAGAGGGAACCTCATCAAAGTCTATCAGTATCTGAAGGGAGAGTGCCAAGAGGATGGAGCCAGGCTCTGGTTGGGTTTTGCCCAACGATAGTACAAAAGGCAGCGGGCAGAAACTGATGTACACGAGCAAGAACTTTACTGTGTGGATGCCCAAGCACTGGAACAGATTGCCTAGACAAGTTGTGGAGTCTCCCTCTTTGGAGGTATTCAGAAGGTATCTGGACACAATCCTCAATAAGCTGCTTTGGGGGACCCTTGCATGTCTGGGAACTAGGTGACCTCCAGTGGTCCCTTTCCAGTCTTTAACCATTCTGTGAAAGTGTGACATTGTAATCTTGTGCCATGACAGAGCAGACTAAATCTGGTTTATGAGGGTGTCCTAGCTTCTAAGTCTTTGTTCTGGGCTGTAGCTTAAATTAAGTTTCACAATTCAAAATATCCTGGAGGTTGGTTGTTTCCTCTAAGCCCTCAGCTTGGTTCTTAGCATGTGCTGGTGCGTGGCTTTGCTCTCAGACCTGGTCATGGGCAGTGCAGCAGCAGTACCTCAGGAGGTTACTTCCTGCATGCGTATCTGCCTGTGCCTTTCTGACAGCTGCTTTTGGGATGAGCTGCTGCTCTTGGCCTGTGCTAAAGGGCTGACCTAAAAGTGTAAAGAATAGCCTTGCTCTTGTGTTTGGGAGCGAACCATGGGGATGCTCTGTGAGGATGCATGCAGAGGAGATACTGCAACAGGACTGCTGATCACGCCAACTAGTGCTGGTGAAGAAACTGGTAAAATGGAAACTTTTAAAGAATTGAGGTGTTAATTCATGTGCTGAGAAAGCTGTGCTGCCCACTTACCATCCCAAAAACTGTGTGACGTTTCCCTGAGGTGCACTGCTTGCTGCTGCATCATGGCCGTGTCTTTGATCACAGGCAAAATTAAGCATGCTTTTGTCATCAGTAGACTCCACAAGTAGTTTCAAGATACATGGGAGTATATGGGAGTAAAAAGACATAGACTGACACTTCTCACAGTGTTGAAGTTTACATGGTGTGGTGTGTTCTCTCCCCATGCAGCATTGCCCTCCTGTACAGAGCCCTTTTATTCATGTTTTAAAGAATTACCACTGTTGTGGCAATGGCATAGAAGTTGTTTCGGTGCAATTTGTGGCGAGCACCAAATATTGTGCAACAGAATGTCTGTTATCTGTGACAACAGCTGCCTTTCATAACTACCTTTGATTTCAGGTGTGCAAGACTGGACTAAGCTGAACGTAGGTGGTGCTGACAGGATGCAAAAGGCTTTCTGTAAGCAGAGTGGGCTGTGCTTTTCTCGCTAGTCCACCTCTGGCCAAGGACGTACTTTGTAGTGTGTGTGTGCAATGGTCAGGACACTGCAAACACTTTTGCTCCTGTGGTAAGGCTAGGAGCTTGGTGTTGTACATGGAAAAAAAAAGCCTACACAAGTCTGAAGCTTCTGCTGTGAGCACCACTGCTTCATCTTGTTATTCTGGCCCTAAAGGAAACCCTCCTGAAGGAATGCTGTACCCAGCCCCTCTGTTTCTGTGAACAGGAGGTAGCGGTGGCTTCCCAGGGGGAATAAACCAGGCTTTGGTGCTTGCCTGTCTTACTTCTCTGCCTTGTGGGAAAATGTTACGAATCCCTCTGTTTGGGTGATTGCTCACGCTTCTGCACCCTCAGACTTCATCTGTCAACTTTTAGCAGTTTATTATGCACTGATGCTGGGATGGCTCTTGCCAGCTAGGAACTGTTTTCCAGTGTCACTCCCTTGTAGTTGGCATGTGGAACTGCTGTGGCATTTTCTCGATGTTTAATGTGACCTAATTGTGTACTTCCACTGTCTGGGAGGATCAGCTCTCCTGGTGTGACAGTTGCCATAAAATCAGCGGTGCGTCTCTGGCATTTGCAGCTGGGTGCAAGGCACAAGTTCCTTGCTTTTGCTGCATCAGCCCAGTGAAACATTGCGGGGCTGTGTGTGCAGCCAACTGCCTTTTGTTACGCCTGGTAACAGCTTGGCAATATTAAAAAAAATGTAACCTCCAGCTGTTTAATTTGCTCTAGGGAAATAAAAAGGCTTCCTAATAATCTTCATATTTACTTGGCACGTTTGGTTTGAAAGCAGATGGGTTGATTTACGAGATAAATGACAAAGCAAGAGAAGAAGAAGTGTGTCAGTGGCTTTACCATTAGAGAGGAAGGCATTTCTGATATGTGGTTAATCACGATGAACCGTTCTAGGTTTTGTTTTTTTTTTTTTTTTTTTACAAGTCAGCTTCTTGGACCTTCTGCCCGCCAGCTTGCTCAGCCAACTAATTCCCTCCGTGCCCATTGTCACCTCCCCCTATGACCTACAGGTAGGGGAAGGTGCAGAGCTGTAATGAAGGAGAGGGGCTGAGGTGGCCATTCCTTCTCAGTTGTGCCTTCTTTGCCCACTCCAAACTTGTGCAGGAGCCTCCCCGTTGCAGCACTCACCCCCTCCCTGTGGCCAGACCAATAAGTGCCTATGTCCTTTTGGATGGGCTGGGAAAGGGTCCTTCCTGAGGCACTGCTGCTTGAGGCACTGAGCAGAGCTAGGTTCTCCAAGCAGGCTGGTGCTGAGGCTGTGCCCTCCCTGCCAGAGCCATGCACCCGTCTGCCCTGGCAGGCAGCTGGCAAGTTGTGAAATATGGTTCAGCACTTTTTTTTTTTAATATTAAATTGTGCAGCTGTCTTGGAAAGGATTAGAAATCAGTTCTGGAAAAGACTACAGTAGATTTTAGTGAAGAATTCTGCTGTGTCCTTAATTATTGATAAGCATCAGGATGTAAGGACACCATGTTAACCCTTCAGCAGCGAGGAAGATTACAAATAATCTAATAAATGACATTCGCAAATTTTCAGATGGAGTAGGTTTAGTTGCAAGTTCTGCGACTTAGAAGTGAGGAAATATCAGAAATAAGGTTTCTGCTTATTATTTTGTATGTCAGATAGCGTGTTTGGTGAGGCAACTGGGTTAGATGAACACTGTATGTCCCCTTCAACTGAAAGACACCATTCTACATTTCTGGTGGCACAGGCCTCTCCTAAGTGGTCCCAGATTTGCTTACCACCCCTGCCCTGGTTGCTCTCACCACCTTTCACTAGCGGGTTTTGCTCAGGGGATGAATCAGGGGCAGGTTCATGCCCACAAGGCTCCTGCTCTATGGCCCCAGGGCCAGGCAAGGCTGCAGGAGCACTGTGGAGGGGTTACTGGTTTTGGCAGCTGAATGGTGTCAGGAAAAGCAGCTTCCCTCCCTGCCACGTGTTTCCAGAGGGCTGCTGAATAAGTCAGGGAAGCCAAAGCAAGGCTCCTTTCTGGGCTCAGAAACCTCTGTGCTAGAAGAACCCGTCCCTGCCAGCTAGGGCCCCCCTTGTCCTGCCCATGGTGTGGGTAAGTCACAGGCTCCTCTTCTCTGTGCTGGGATGAACTGCCATGGGAATGCCATTGCCAGCAGCCTGGTGTGCTGGAAAAAGGGAGAAGGGAAGAGGGAATGTGGTGCCAGAGCTGCGTGCCATCGGGTTGCGTTTCCCTCTGAGGACAGAGGGTGTCTGGGCCGAGGTGAGATTGCTGGGAGTGCTTGGATGAGCTGTGCAGGAGACAGGGAGCTCGGGATTGCAGCTGCTGCTGGAACCATTGCCTTAGGTCTGCTTAGTCAGTGTCTGTGTGAAGCGGGACTTGCGCTGGAGAGGTGCTGTCGGGAACAAAGGACGGAGTAAATCCTCTCTGGGGATGTGCAGGGAGGGACTGAGTTGCAGGGAAGGAGAGTATTTCTAAGCCGTATCAATATTTCCCTGAAACTGGGGCTGGAGCAGTGAGGGGGGTGCTTGGGTTTGGCCTGGGCCTGTCAGGAAGAGCCATAAACGAGCCAGCCGAGGCCCTGAACCCTCCCTGGATGTTTGAAACGCTTCCACAGAAAGCCAAGGCAGTCATGATTGCAGAGGACAAGTTGTAGGCAACTGCTTACGATCCGTGGGGAATTTCCTGTGGAATTACCAGTCAGAGAGTGCATGCAAGCAGAGCACATCTTTTGGCTTTTTCCGGTCTGTCACCTCCTGTCTGGCTCTAGAGAGTTTTGTGCGCTCCCGTTCAGGAGGCAGCGTGTTTTCAGCTGGAAATTTGGGGTGGTTTTGTTTCCTCAGGGTCTGGGGTCTTTCCTGAGAGAATCAGCCCTCCCATAAATCCCCCGGGTCGTTCTACACAGCTGCTTTGGCCGTGGGTCAGAGAGAGAGAAGGGAAATGACTTTTTAGGGTGTTGAAATTTCTCCAGGCAAGAGTGGGAGGTCGTCTTGCCCCTCCCCAGAGCCCTGCAGGCGCATGGGAGTAGCTCAGTGCCGGCGCAGCTCTCTGAGCAATAACAACGCTTGGGAGGTTCGGGTGTTGATAACAGCTCTCCTGTCTCCTGGGGCCCAAGGTTCGGTCTCACGGTCCCGGACCGGTGAGGGAGAGAAGGAACTTGTGCTATTCCTGGAAAAGCTTCTGTTATTCCTTGTGCAGCCTTTTAATTCTGTGTTCTGATGGACTGTCCGCTGTCTTTCTAACAGGACTTGTCAGAGATTCAGATTTAGGAATTGAATTTGGGTCCGTTCACTTCAGGATCTTGCCAAGCCTGAAGGCCTGGGGCGATGACTGCTCTCAACGAGGGCTCTTTATGAATCCTCTGTCAGATTTCCCTCAGTGCTGGGCAGAAAAGGCGAGGGTTTGGATCAGGAATTCTGCAAGCAGGGCCTGTGTGACCGTTGGCTTCTTGTGTGTGTGTGTGTGCATCAGTGAGCCAAAATCAAGAGCGAAGGTTGGTTTGGTTTTACGAACTTAGAGTAACTTTAAAAAAAAGTAATCAACTTTTTCTTCTTTTTTAATTTAGGTGCTGGAATTGCCTCTCTGGATGTGTGCTGAGCTCTCGCTGCTGTGGACTGTGCAGCCTTAATTGCTGCAGGTTCCTGTTCTTCTCACCAGCTCAAAGTACACGTGGGGTTTTTTCCCCTTCTATATAGAGCTGTTGAGTTTGGTGATTTTCCTGAATTGAGGATATTGAAGGTCGAGAAGGAAGATTTGTCTCTTCTTGTGCTTTTCTGTTGTTATTTTTAGCACCTGCTCACCATCTGGACATGGTTGGAATACTGGAAACATAAAAGTTTTTAGATTCAGTGCTTTATGCAAACCCAGGTTTTTTATCTTTTTTTTTTTTGAAAGGTCTCCATTTGTCTGGGCACTGTTCCTGGTAGTTTGATGTAGAAAAGGTCACGTGAACAGCAGGGAGCAGTGAGCACTTGGAAGGGGGGGTGCAGGTATTTCATCCAGGGTGGGGCAGTGAATGTGGCCTAGGAACAGCTCTCTGGTCAAGTGAGCAGCAGAGGAACTGAAGGATGCTCTTCCCCAGCAGAGCTGCTGCTTTGTGCTCTGGGGCAGCGCTGCCGCTGCTGGGCTTCCTCGGGGAAAACAGCTCCTTTAGGATTTGCTTTGCTGCAAAGGTTTCCCTGAGCTGGGTGTCTGCAAGAGGCATCGGGATACCAGTGTCAGGAGTTTTCCATGGCTGTTGTACACAGCACGTTCCGGGCAATTTGCGAGCGTGAGGCAGAGCAAAATGGGTGCAATTGGACTCTGCAAATGCAGTTCAGGCAGACGTTGATCTTTTAACTTTTCCATGGCAGGTGTGAATTCTTGGGCATTTGTGAGTCTGCCTTGACGTGCAGGGATTGAAGGTTTTAGGTCTGGAATTGTTTGCTCAGCTTGCTCCAAGGCATGGTGTACTTTTGGAAGTGCCACACGCCTCCCAGGACCAAGGAGCTGCTGGCTGGGTGCCTGGGAACTGGGAGCCACTGGGAGGGCTGGGGGTGACACCTGGAGATGGGCTGGGGAAGCCTCAACTGGGATATTTTCCCCCCTGACGTTGGGTACCGAGGCACTAGGAAAATCCAGGTGTTGGGGAAGATCAAACAGGAAAGCCTTATAAATATGATTGCCTGACAAAAGATTTTGGGAATATGAAAACTATAAGCAACATCGAAATGAAAGCCACCTTTTGAAATACCAAGTCTTAGTTACTGAACAACTGGAAAACAATGGTATGGCTGACTGAAGGTAATCCCCTCTTGATTGAACAATACCCTCTGCTTGCAGGCAGGTCCAAGGGTCAGAGCAGACTCTACTAGCTCAGCAGAAGGGGTCCAAAGAGTAGTTTTTAGAAGTTAAGATGTAACACTCTATGGTAATATAAGAACTCTTATAGGCTGTATGTAAATGCTATAGGATTTGTATCTTGTATTAGATTGGTTAGTGACAATTAGAATATTCAGTACAGAAGATGATTTATTGTATTGTAACCAGGACTTCAGACACTCTTACTATACTCTACACACATTCTCTCTCACTACTTCTTCACCTTCATTCCTCTCTCTCCCTCTCTTTACTTACCCGCTTACTCTCTTGCTCTCTTGGGCCTGCTCAGAGCTGCCAGCTGCAGCTCTAAGCAGTGCCCCTGTACCCACGCCCTTTGCAATAAACCGCGTGTTCCAAGATCTGACTGCAGAGATTTCTCGTCACCGTCCCGACCGTCCGAACCCGCACCGAGCACCCCCGAGGCAAAGCTCCCACATCCAGGACTCCAGGATGTTTGAGTGTATCTCAAGGTACACCTGGACCTTTGCCCTGTGGCGCTCTTGAGTTTCTGTTGACTTGCCTGAATTGAGGCTACTGAGGGCGGTGGAAGATAATTTGTCTTGTTTTGTGCTTCTCTGTTGTGAGTTTTGCCTTTCAGGCTTTTCAGCTACTTTTTAAACTCAGAGTAAAAACAACCTGCTGCGCTGGCTGGGGATGTTTTCCCTCCCGGCTGGGTTTTTTTATCTGGGACCCGGCCGGTCTGTGAGGTGCCGTTCATCGCCAGGGTTTGGGTGCCGACCGTGCCGGAGATTTGTCAGGCGGGATGATTTTGGGGCTCCCGGGAACCGCGTTCCCATGGGGTGCTCTCGAGACGAGAGCGAGGGTGGGTTTGTGTGTCAGCTGAAGGAGGTGTGTGGTGGATGAATGTTTTGTTCTCCCTGTGCTGCTGTTGTTTTGGGTTTCCTGGAACAATAAAATGCAATGAATTTTCCAGAAATAGAACAATTGTTACATTGTACTGATAGGGGGTTGGCTTGTGTTGCTCTGTGTTGGTGTTTGCTGCTGCACTTGCACATATTGCTCTGTATGTCAATTGGACTTTGACCAGTGTGCATATGGATTGTATTTGTGCTTGTGTACATTGTTGTTTCCACTTGCTTTGCCAAAGTGTAAATAAAAAACCCTCGTTCAATCAAGTTGAATAAACCCTAATAAAGATACCCCCCTCCTCCATTTTGGTTGCTTTCTTCCTTTGGTGTGGTTTAGTAATTTTTTTGCCTTATTTCTTGCTTTGCTACTCTGCTTTGCTTTACTTTTCAGTCTATTCCTCACTTGACTTTTTCTAACTCTTTATCTTTTTCTTGCTGTTTAACTGTTTCTGGATGTCTCTGTCACTCTATTTCTCAGTTTCTCTTTTTCTCTTCAACACTAATTCTCTTTTACACTCGATTTCTTTTTCTCTCAAACCCTATTCTTCTGTTTCTCTATTCCTTTTTCTCTCTATTTTTCTTTCTCTTTCTTTCTGACTCTTTCTTTCTCTCTGACTTTATTTCTCTCTTTTGGACTTTCTTTCTTTCTCTCGGACTTTCTTTCTTTCTCTCTGACTTTGACTTTCTTTCTCTCTCTCTCTCTGACTTTGATTTTCGAACTACCTTTCTCACCTTCCCTCCTTTGTTCATTTTTACCTTTCTACCTTTGTTTGTTTCTGTAGCAGCTTGGAATAAAACAAGAGACCACTCTTTCTTCAGGCACGATCTGCCCCAGGCTTTGTGTTTCTATTTTGGGAAAGTTTTAAGAGTTTTGGGAATGGGCACAGGGAAAGACAAAACAGATCCATGCCCACAGACTGGTCAGGGCAGACTCTCTGCCCCTTCTGGGCCACTGACTCAAACATGAAACCCCCCAGCTTTCTGGGAGGTGAAGGAAGAACAGTCACACCTGGTGCTTCTACCTGTAGCCATTTGCCTGCTCTGCATCTTTCCCAGGAGAGCAGAAGGCCCTTAGCAAAGTGAAGATCAATGGAACAAGTTGCTCTTCCACACAGGGCTCTCATTAAGGCTGGAATGGCTGCTGCCAGCCTCTGCACTTTCTGCCTCCCCAACTTCCTACCTTTGTTCATTTCTACCTTTCTCTTTTTCTACCTTTGTTGCTTTCTACCTTTCTCAATTTCTAACTTGATACGTTTGTTTGTTTCTACCATTCAAACTTTCTATCTTTCCATCTTTCTTCATTTCCAACTTTCTGCATTTCTACCTTTGTGCATTTGTTCATTTTTACCCTTCTGACCTTCTGCCTTTCTACCTTTTTTGTTTCTACTTTTATGACTTTGTACCACCTAAGTTTTCTCTCTTTTTACCTTTGTTCATTTTTACTTTTGTTAGTTTCTAACTTTCTACATCTCTGACTTTCTCTCTTTGTTTGTTTCTAACTTTCTAGATTTGTCCCTTTCTGCCTTTGTTTGTTTGGAACTTTGAAACTTTATACCTTTGTTTTTCTCCCCATTTTTACCTTTCTAACTTTGTTTTGAACACTCTACATTTCTAACTTTGTGCCTTTCTAAATTTGTGTTTTACTTTCTGACTTTTACCTTTCTAACTTTGTTTCTAACCTTCTTGTTAGAGTGAAGGCTCCTCTGGCCTCAGGCCCAGAGGGAAGACAAAGCACTAGGTTTGAATTAAAACCTTTGGACAAGCTGACATCCATGGAGCCACACCGAAGTGAAATAGAAATACAGATTTTTAACTTTTAGTAGAAATAGATGCTAAGTGCCTTAAACCTGAAAAAGCTGTAGCAGAGATCTTAAACACAGCTCTTGCTGCAGCAGTGTTACCTTTTCACAGAATTCTTTACTTTAGACAAAATCTAGATAGAATTACACTGTTCACATGTTTTAGATGGAGTGTTCACATAAACCATAAGAGCTGATAGAAACTGTATGTGCAAATCTGTGTAATACAGATGTAACACTTGTGTGAGGCTTACGAGTGTTAGAGCAGGATGGGTTAAGAAAAAGAAAACTAGAATCGTGTGTTAATCTTATTGGTCAATTAACAAATAGAATCCACACTTCTGTAAGAAAAAAATAGAGTGTATGGAGCATATAGAAGAAGCTGGTTTTGCCTGTTGCTGCTGCTTGGCTTTATCATGTAACCCCATTCGAACTCTGCCTTCAAGACAGCTGTGAGACTGTGAAATAAAGAACTCAGCAGAACAGCAGCCTCCTCTGCTCTTTCACCCTGGTCCGAGAAGGAAGGGTACCCTGTCAAAGGCTCAACACCTTCTGCCTTTCTGACTTTGTTTCTAAATTTCTACCTTTCTAATTTTCTTTGTTTCTACTTTTTTTTTGTTTCTTTGTTTTTAACTTTCAACCTTTCTCCCTTTAGAAATTTGTTTGTTTCTTGTATTTTACCTCTTTGTTTGTTTCTAAATTTCTGCTGTTGTAACTTTCTTTCTAACTTTCTACTTTTAAAATTTCATTTGTTTTTAACTTTTTATCATTCCTCCCAGCGAGGGCTGTGTGCAGAATACTAAAACCTGTTAAGTTCTTCACTTTTACGTCTATAGGCAAATGCTACTGATTTAGATGTAAATTCATTTTGAAATAAGCCAGCCCTCTCTGTCTACTCTGTCGCATACAGGAATATAAGAAGCTGGGAATAGAGATCAGCAAGTTTTGAGAATAAGGAGCCGGCGTTTTTCTGTAGGAAGGAAAGCAGCAAGCGCCTGGCCGCAGGAGCCGAGACGCTCGGGCTGCAGGAGCTGCAGAGCGCCCGGAGCCGGCTTTTCCCTGTGCTCTGTGCCTGCCCCCGGGCTGAGCTGGGCGGCGCTGCTGCCGCCTGGTGGCGAGAGCGCGACACTGCCGCCCCCGACACGGCGCCCCGGCGCTGCTGCCGCCCGGTGCCGGCTGAGCCGAGAGGGCGGCGGCCTCGGTGGCTGCCGAGCGTGGCAAGGAGCGGGAGCGAGCGGGGCCGGGTGTGTCAGCGGAGGGGAGGGGCGAAGGGCGGTTCGGAGCGCCAAGGGACACGGCCGTGCACGAGCGGGGCCACAGCTATGGAAAGGACCGGGCGCCGTGCGGGGCGGTGACCGCGGGGAATGACAGCGCGGGGGGCGGCCCGGCGGGGCCGGTTTTGCCGGGCAGCAGAGGCGCGGTCGCAGCGCGACCCGGGCGGGAGGCACCGGGCGGGCACGGTCGGAATAGAGCCGCCCGCGTGTCGCTCTCAAGGAGGCGGCTCGGAAAGGAAGGCGCAGTTCCCCGCTCTCGGGACGGCGTTAAGTGACGTTTTTATTAGAATATTATAGTATTTATTTTATTTTATTATTTTATTATCTGCCAGGACCTTGCAGAGGGTGGTTTACACTTCCGCCACACTCAAGATGGCGGACGCAGTAGGCCCCCTGCGAGAGGTGTCCCTGCCGATGCCTGCCGCCGGTCGCGGAGCCGTCGCCCGCCTCCGGCGCGGCTGACCCCGCCAGCCGTGTCCTCGCACCGGGAAGCACGGCGGAAAATCGCGCGGAAAGCGCGGGGCCGGCGTCGGAGTCCGGGCCGGATTCAGGCAGCTGACTAGACAGAAGCCCTTGTGAGGGGCGGCGGGGGCCCTAAGTGTACCACACTAAAGATGGCGGCTCGACCGGAAGTGGCTTCTGCCAGCACCCAAGATGGCGGCGAAGGGCGGAAGTGTCGTCACTGCCACACTAAAGATGGCGGTCGTGTGCACTGTTTTCTGACCTTCTCAATATGGCGGCAGGGAAGGCCCCCCCCCCCCCCCCCAAGCTGCGTCTATTCGGCTGCCTGAACGCGACGCCGACGCCGACGCCAGCCCAGCGCTTGCGCGCAATTTTCTGAGGCGTTTCCCGCTACGCGGACACCGACTGTGGGGTCAGCGGCGCCTGGGGCAGGCGGGAGCATTCAGGCAGTCGAATAGACGGACCGGGGCGGGGGGGGGGGGGGTCCTTCCGGCCGCCATCTTGAGAAGGTCGAATAGCCACATCGGTGCGGTACCGGCGACTTCCGCCCTTCTTCGCCAGGAGCGGCGATGGCGGGGAGCCCGGGGAGCAGCGCTGCCGGGCCGGGGGCACCGGGGCGGGTGCTCCGGGCTCGGAGGTGAGCGGGGAACGGGGACAGCCCCGAGCGGACGGTGGGGGCCGCGGGGGATCGGTATTCCGGCCCAGGGATGAGTGTTCCGGCACAGGGGTGGCTGTCCCGGCACAGGGATGCGTTCATGGACTGTCTAATAATATTATTTAACGATCGTGCAAGGAGATCTGTATAAAAAAATCCTCCGTGGTCATCCTTCTCCCAGCCCCGCTGTGTTTTCAGGATCTTGGGGGAAGAGTTTGGGTCTGAACAAGGCTCTCGGGCACAGGGTGGGATTCTTGGGGTGCAGGGCCAGGATTTGGACTCGATGCTCCCTGTGGGTCCCTTGCAGCCCAGGAAATGCTGCGATCCTGTGCCTCTGAGGGTGAAATAAAGGGCAGCGGTGGGGTTTGTGCCCGCTGTGTTCACGGCCCCGCCGGCTCAGGGCGGGTTAAAGGCGCAGCTGCCCCGAGACAGCGGGACCGGCCGGGGCTGCTCGCTCCCGGTGCTGCCGCCTCGTGGGGAGAGCCCGGCACTGCAGCCCGCGCAGGCGCTGGACCACGGGATGGGCGTGGAACAGCAGCGCAGGGGATGCTGAGGCAGCCCAGGGAATGCTGCGGTCCCAGGGAAGGCTGAGGCGTCCCCTGCCCGGGGCACTCGGCAGCAAACCCCTGATGTTGAGCAGAAAAAGGAAAGTTCTGGGTTAGTGGGAGGAGGTTTCTGGAATGGAGCTGGGACAGGTGCTGATCCACGCATGGAATCACGGGCTGGTTTGGCGTGGAAGGGACCACCAGGATCATTTACACTCTGTTTGTTGTCTGATTGCACAGCGAAGAACATCCAGAACTGCCGCCTCACCCTCACGGACAGCAGGAATGTCTTCCATAGCTCTTGTTTTGGAATGGGAATGGCTGTTGGGAGCTCTGGCAGGACCAGGTAAGAAGAGAAATGGGATCATTGTGGCTGCTGCTGGAGGTGGTTTTCTGCTTTCCGGCTGTTCTTCTCATTGATCCTTTCACAGCAGTGTTCTAGGGCACATTTGAGGGTAATTCCAGGAATCTGAAACCAGATAAAAACTGGTGGGGAAAAAATGTGAACGTGATCCATTTCTGGTAGTTCCAAGCTTCTCCCACAACACCGTTCCAGGGGAAAGCTGATAAAAGGGTAAAGATGCAGAGGAACAAGTGCTGTAAAGCCCCCTGGCGCTCTGAGAGAGCAAACCTTCCAGTAGTCCCAGCAGATCTCTTGGAGAAAGTGTGGGATCGCAAGGTTTTCCAGGAAAGCAAAACAAGGGTGGAGATGAGGGAATAGGCTTCCAGTTCTTCCTTGAGCTGAAAGCCTGGGGGAATTGAGAGGGGCCACAAGAACTGTTTGTGTAGGCAAATGGGAGTTTGGGGGCTGAATCTGAGTTTCCCTCTGGGGCATTTTTGAGGGAAAAGCTGAGGTGCTGTTTAAGGGAGAGAATGCAGATTTTTGGGGTGGAAAAGGTTGAATCAATATTGTAGAGGAAGTAAAACGCTGGGGGTAAAAGTGGATGCAATGTGGAGGGGACAGATTGAATATTTTGGAGGCAAAATGGGGAACTGAGTAGTGGAGAGATGGGGAACATTTTGGAGGCAACACTTGACAAACTCTCTGGGGTGGAGAACGACCACACTGAGGGAAAAATGAGGTGATGAGCAGTGGGCACGTAGGGAAGGTCGTGGGGGTAAATCTTGAGAAAAGCCCCGTGGTATTCAAGAAATCCTTGGAAGCAGGAGTGAGGAATTCAGTGGTGGAAAAATAGGGGAATTTTGCGGGGGTAAAACTTTAAAAGATCTAAGAGTTGAGAGTGTGTGTTTTTAGGTAGAAAGGATGTCTTGTTGAAGTTGGGCGTCTGGATTGTGGCATTTATGGATCCAGAAAGTAGAAGATAAAGGAGACTCCCAAAGCCTCGGTAGCTGTGTTAAGAAATCCCTGCCAGGGAAGAAAGGTACCTAAACCTCCTAGAAGTAGGGACTAATTGGCATGGGAAGGGGAAAACCCACCCCCAGTGGGAGAGAGCACGCCGGGTAAGGGAAGAGAAGGATGCCCTTAAGAACAAGCAGGGAAGGTGAATTTCTCGGCTTGCTAAAATGTATCAAAAAGTTTGGAACCTGGGTCTGTGTGGAGGCCGGGATTTTCTCGGCCATATGCAGAGCCCAGCACTAGGAATAAAGGAATTCCAGGCTTTACAACGCCAAAAATGCAGTACCAGAGAGTTCTGTTATCCCGAGGACTTGGGGGATATTTGGCAAAAATTTCCGGGGGCCCAGGCTGGACCGAGCTTTTAACGCTCCCCGGATTCACGGGATCGAGGATTCCGGCGTGCCCTGCACGGGTTTTTTCAGGGAAGTCCCAAATCCTTCGTGTGAGCACGAAGCAGAATCCCCTGGGAGCTGTGAAGGCAACAGGATATTTCTTGGGAATTTTGAAGGGTTGGGTGAGTCCTCAGTGTTAGGTTGGAATGAACGCAAATTGTCCGGGAGTTGCTGGTTTGGGGATGGCCGGGTCTGGGTTTGGATTTGTGGGCACCGAGTGTTCCTTGTGTCAGCTTTAGGTCTTCTGGATTGGTGGGAGTAGTCAGAGAAAAGAGAAGGCAATTGAAATGCGGAGCTCCATTCCCGGAGAAATGGTCGGGATGGGAGAGGAAAGGCTGTGGAGCTGCTGGGAGCTCGTGGAGAACGAAAGGATCTGAGGCCTGGAGGCAAAAGCTGTGGAACAAAGCCTGAAAAGGGTGTGGGGTGGGGCGGGAGGGGGAGGAGGGCACCGTGGTGGGGGGAAAGAGGGAAAGGATCCCTGCTCCGGGAATCCAGCAGGGACCAGGAGAGGATCATTTTCCATCCACTGCTCTCAGTGGAATCCTAATAAGGACGGTGGAAGGGAAGTGATTCGTTTGTTCTTAGGTTTGGAATGAAAGGTGCTCTTGCAGAGGGGACTATTGACCTGTTAAAATTCTGTTGGATACAGGAAAAGAGGGAGGAAGCAAGCAGCTGGGGAATGAAGGGGTGGATTTTTTGGTGGATACAGGGAAAGACACGGGAAGGGGCTCTCAAGTAAAATACACCTCACGGGCAGCACCAGGAGAAGCCTCAAGTGCCCTTTTTTTCCAAGCTCTGACATTCCAGAGGAGTAAGCAGTGGTCAGCCCATCACTTTCTGTATTCCTTGGATGCCCAGTGCTTTGTTGGGAAGAGATAATATTTGGAAATGAACAAATCCGGGGATGTAATTTCCTGATAGTAAAGCCCCAGAGAGCCTGGTTTTGATATCCTTCCAGCACCCAAACGCAGCAGAGGGAATCCTGGCGGAGCTGGAAAACGCTGTCGCTCCGTCGGTGGAATTCCTGGGAACTGGAAAGCAGCAGAAGCAGCAAGAACAGAGTTGGAAGCAGGCTCCAGCTGGGTAAGGCAGACACCAAATCCTTTGGAACTGGGCAGGGGTGGGAAGAATGAATTCTTACATTTGTAGCCCAGGGATTCCTGAGCAGGATCCCGGCAGGGAAGACTGCAGGGATCAGGCTGGGGCCTGATCGCAGCTGGGGGCAGCGAGCCTTGGAATTGGCTGAAGGGAAGAAAGAGGGATCCTTTGAGCACAAGGATCAGGTGTCAAATGCGGAGATGGCATCAGACAATTCCTCGGGAGGGTTTAGTTCCTGGGCCAAATCGATCTGCTGCCTTGTGAAGGAGCTCAGAGAGCTGGGAAGAGCCCAAGCAACGCAGGGAATGCACCGGCAGATGAAAGTGCCGGGGAACGGTGGGGAAAAGCATCCGAACAGGGGGCCTCGTTTTGTACAGGGACGGTACAAAAAATTGTCCGAAAGAATAGGAATGGAATGGGATTTTACGTATTCCTCGGAGGCCACAATCCAGTGGGAAGGCTGAGAGAAAGAAACAAGGCCTAAAAAGGCAGATGAGCCAAATCTGCCCAAAGCCTCCAATGGCCACATTCCCTGGCACTGCTGAGGACTTCAGCCAAGCTCCAAGCAAAAGGTGAGCCCCTGATTTTGGTGCCAAGGGAAACTCCAAGTTAAGAATGATCCAAAT
The DNA here is from genome assembly GCF_965178545.1 of Coloeus monedula. NCBI lineage: Eukaryota > Metazoa > Chordata > Aves > Passeriformes > Corvidae > Coloeus > Coloeus monedula. The sequence goes on from NW_028120375.1 coordinate 28,163, forward strand.
ATGAAGCGCTTCTCACAAAACTCAGCTTTGCAAACCTTTCTTTGGGCTAAAAAAGAAAAGATGGGAATGCCCTTGGCAGAAAAGCAGCTGTGAGGCACAGCAGGCTTCAAATGCCTGTCAGCAGGAGCTCCAGGAGAAACGGCTGCTGGCTCCGGGCATCCTGGGCTTTCCAGGCAGGTTTTGTAGCGGATTGCAAGGCAGTTTTCCTGCCTCTGGGGGGTGGCACCTGCATCCCGCTGGAAAGGGAAAATGTGGAGAGAGGGGCAAGCGGGAAGACGGTTGCTGATGTGTGTCCTTGGATCGCAGTTCCTCCCGGTGAGTCTGTGCTGCTGGAAGTTTGAAGGAGATCAGTCCTGGAGTACGTGTGGGTTCACCTGTGGGGTTTGGGAGCGACGCCGGACATGAAATTCCAGGGATGTTCCCTTTGCTGGAGTGAGAAGCAGTGGAAGCACTTTGCTGTCTGCTTCTTCATCGCCTTCGCCTCGGTCCCCTGGGGCTCCAGGTAATCCCCTCTCACCTTTGCTTTTCCAAGGGTCTCTAAATGAGGGCTTGAGCTTTGGTGTAGCTCCCTTTACAGGGAAGATCTGTTCCAGGAAAGGTCTCCTGGTCTGGACCGATGGCGTTGCAGGAAGAGCAGGAAACCCCGCAGCTCCTGTGGCTCCCTCATCCGATTTGCCTGCAGGCAGCAGCAAGGATCATTCCCAAGTGTCATCCCCTGGCTCCGTGACTCGGTGAGGTTGTGTTCCCCCAAAGGCCAGGGGCCGCTTTGTTTTGCGGCTCACGAAAGTCCAGCTCGGTGGTGCTGGGTTTGGTTTTTGTGTGTAATGAAGGCACTAAAAAATTCCCCTCCTTCACTGGCACAGCCCTGGAGTGGGAGCAGATTCCCCTTATCCCGCAGTTATCCCGCTCCTGCCCTGGATCCCTGCGGTGCCGTGTGTTCTCCAAGCTCACAGCACTGCTGGCTCTAAACAAGAAAAACAATCCCTGTTCCTTCTCTTCTCCGTCCTTGATGTTCCCAGGCCCTGCATCTCCCTGGCTATTCCCTGTGGGAGTCTTCATCTCCATCCCACCTTATCCCGATCAGGTAAGGGTCTGAGACGTGTTTAGCAGCAAATGCATTCCTGTGAAGAAAGCCAAGAGCAAAGAGCATCCAGATGCAGAGAAGTCTTTAGAAAAGCGTTCCAGACGTGCAAATGAGGGACGTGTCTTCCTGCATCTCCTGTTGTTTTTCTCTGTCACGTTTTGGAAGGGTTTCTCTCAGTGATTTCCTGCAGTCCAGGTGCGTCCCTTCTTTTGTCCAAATCCAGTGCCAGAGGATCGAACAACTGACGAGTGGGGCCTGGGATGAAAACGGTTCTCCTAAAATGAGGGAAACAATGCTAGAAGAGAAATGAGCATCCTTTTAATGCCTGGAATAAAAATGCTGGAAAAGGGCACTTTTTATTTGATATGGTGTCATTCTCCTTTTTTTTTTTCCATAGCTAAAACTCCACGGTGAGCAATCAGAGCAGAAATAGGAAATGCAGGAGTCTTGGATTCCACAGTGGGATTAACTTCCCTTTTCTGCTCTCTTTCAGGACAGGAAAAACCACTGAACTCGCCCCATCTTTGGGACCAAGAGCTGTGGTGTTGGAGTAGGCAAAGCCAGCTAGGGCCCCCCTTGTCCTGCCCATGGTGTGGGTCAGGGACAGGCTCCTCTTCTCCTCTGCGCTGGGATGAACTGCCTAGGGAATGCTATTTTTGACAGCCCGGTCCTAGCCCCGGCTACTGGAAATGGGCGGAGGTGAAGAGGCAAGTGCCAGAGTTGCTTGGGGATGATGGAATTGTGGTGTTTGGCTGTGCCCAGAGGGGCAGGTTGGGCATTTCTGTGTGTCTGAGGACCGGTTTGGGTGCTGGGGAGCCCGGGGAGCCGAGCTCTCAGTGCATTCCCAGCTCACCCGGGGGCGGGAGCTGGTGCAGGGCTGGGTGACAGCCTCTGGTCGGGCTCGGGGCAGGCCCTGGCCCCGGCACAGACACGCTGGGGTGGTTTGGGGACGCTTGGGGAGCAATGGGAAGAAAATGAGGGATGGTGCTGGGCGGAGCGATCGGCCTGTGCTCGTGTCAGCGCAGCCGTGCAGGGCACTGGGATCTGGGTAAAACACCGGCTCTCCTGGTGTTCAGGGATGCAAGGTCTGAGGGACCGGATTTACTTGGGGTTTTCCAGGACAGCAGGAAGAAGAGGAAATGTGGTGCCAGAGGTGCGTCCCATCAGGTTGCAGTTCCCTCTTTCCCATTTCCATTTCCTCCTCAGTGCGGGTGTCCCCTGCAGCCCATGAGCACGGGGCCGGTGACAACTCCCTGTCTGTAGAGGGATTCCTTATGGAACAAGGGCAGATGACACTTGTGTGAGGCTTACGACTGTTAGAATTAGACCAGGATGGGTTTAAGGAAAACTAGAATCGTGTGTTAATCTTACTGGTCAATGAACAAATGGAATCCACACTTCTATAAGAAAAATTATAGTGTATGGAGCATATAGAAGAAGCTGGTTTTGCCTGCTGCTGCTGCTTGGCTGTATCATGTAACCCCATTCGAACTCTGCCTTCAAGACAGCTGTGAGACCGTGAAATAAAGAACTTAGCAGAACAGCAGCCTCCTCTGCTCTTTCACCCTGGTCCGAGAAGGAGGGGTACCCTGTCAAAGGCTCAACACTTGCCTTTCTGACTTTGTTTCTAAATTTCTACCTTTCTAATTTTGTTTGTTTCTAATTTTTTTGTTTGTTTGTTTCTAACTTTGTTTGTTTTCAACTTTCTCCCTTTGGAAATTTGTTTGTTTCTTGTATTTTACCTCTTTGTTTGTTTCTAAATTTCTGCCGTTGTAACTTTGTTTCTAACTTTCTACTTTTAAAATTTCATTTGTTTTTAACTTTTTACCATTCCTCCCAGCGAGGGCTGTGTGCAGAATACTAAAACCTGTTAAGTTCTTCACTTTTACGTCTATAGGCAAATGCTACTGATTTAGATGTAAATTCATTTGGAAATAAGCCAGCCCTCTCTGTCTACTCTGTCGCATACAGCAATATAAGAAGCTGGGAATAGAGATCCGCAGGTTTTGAGAATAATGAGCCGGCGTTTTTCTGTAGGAAGGAAAGCAGCAAGCGCCTGGCCGCAGGAGCCGAGACGCTCGGGCTGCAGGAGCTGCAGAGCGCCCGGAGCCGGCTTTTCCCTGTGCTCTGTGCCTGCCCCCGGGCTGAGCTGGGCGGCGCTGCTGCCGCCTGGTGGCGAGAGCGCGGCACTGCCGCCCCCGACACGGCGCCCCGGCGCTGCTGCCGCCCGGTGCCGGCTGAGCCGAGAGGGCGGCGGCCTCGGTGGCTGCCGAGCGTGGCAAGGAGCGGGAGCGAGCGGGGCCGGGTCTGTCAGCGGAGGGGAGGGGCGAAGGGCGGTTGGCAGCGCCAAGGGACACGGCCGTGCACGAGCGGGGCCACAGCTATGGAAAGGACCGGGCGCCGTGCGGGGCGGTGACCGCGGGGAATGACAGCGCGGGGGGCGGCCCGGCGGGGCCGGTTTTGCCGGGCAGCAGAGGCGCGGTCGCAGCGCGACCCGGGCGGGAGGCACCGGGCGGGCACGGTCGGAATCGAGCCGCCCGCGTGTCGCTCTCAAGGAGGCGGCTCGGAAAGGAAGGCGCAGTTCCGCGCTCTCGGGACGGCGTTAAGTGACGTTTTTATTAGAATATGACAGTATTTATTTTATTTTATTATTTTATTATCTGCCAGGACCTTGCAGAAGGTGGTTTACACTTCCGCCACACTCAAGATGGCGGACGCAGTAGGCCCCCTGCGAGAGGTGTCCCTGCCGATGCCTGCCGCCGGTCGCGGAGCCGTCGGCCGCCTCCGGCGCGGCTGACCCCGCCAGCCGTGTCCTCGCACCGGGAAGCACGGCGGAAAATCGCGCGGAAAGCGCGGGGCCGGCGTCGGAGTCCGGGCCGGATTCAGGCAGCCGACTAGACAGAAGCCCTTGTGAGGGGCGGCGGGGGCCCTAAGTGTACCACACTAAAGATGGCGGCTCGACCGGAAGTGGCTTCTGCCAGCACCCAAGATGGCGGCGAAGGGCGGAAGTGTCGTCACTGCCACACTAAAGATGGCGGTCGTGTGCACTGTTTTCTGACCTTCTCAATATGGCGGCAGGGAAGGCCCCCCCCCCCCCCCCCCCCAAGCTGCGTCTATTCGGCTGCCTGAACGCGACGCCGACGCCGACGCCAGCCCAGCGCTTGCGCGCAATTTTCTGAGGCGTTTCCCGCTACGCGGACACCGACTGTGGGGTCAGCGGCGCCTGGGGCAGGCGGGAGCATTCAGGCAGTCGAATAGACGGACCGGGGCGGGGGGGGGGGTCCTTCCGGCCGCCATCTTGAGAAGGTCGAATAGCCACATCGGTGCCGTATCGGTGACTTCCGCCCTTCTTCGCCAGGAGCGCCGATGGCGGGGAGCCCGGGGAGCAGCGCTGCCGGGCCGGGGGCACCGGGGCGGGTGCTCCGGGCTCGGAGGTGAGCGGGGAACGGGGACAGCCCCGAGCGGACGGTGGGGGCCGCGGGGGATCGGTATTCCGGCCCAGGGATGAGTGTTCCGGCACAGGGGTGGCTGTCCCGGCACAGGGATGCGTTCCTGGACTGTCTAATAATATTATTTAACGATCGTGCAAGGAGATCTGTATAAAAAAATCCTCCGTGGTCATCCTTCTCCCACAGCCCCGCTGTGTTTTCAGGATCTTGGGGGAAGAGTTTGGGTCTGAACAAGGCTCTCGGGCACAGGGTGGGATTCTTGGGGTGCAGGGCCAGGATTTGGACTCGATGCTCCCTGTGGGTCCCTTGCAGCCCAGGAAATGCTGCGATCCTGTGCCTCTGAGGGTGAAATAAAGGGCAGCGGTGGGGTTTGTGCCCGCTGTGTTCACGGCCCCGCCGGCTCAGGGCGGGTTAAAGGCGCAGCTGCCCCGAGACAGCGGGACCGGCCGGGGCTGCTCGCTCCCGGTGCTGCCGCCTCGTGGGGAGAGCCCGGCACTGCAGCCCGCGCAGGCGCTGGACCACGGGATGGGCGTGGAACAGCAGCGCAGGGGATGCTGAGGCAGCCCAGGGAATGCTGCGGTCCCAGGGAAGGCTGAGGCGTCCCCTGCCCGGGGCACTCGGCAGCAAACCCCTGATGTTGAGCAGAAAAAGGAAAGTTCTGGGTTAGTGGGAGGAGGTTTCTGGAATGGAGCTGGGACAGGTGCTGATCCACGCATGGAATCACGGGCTGGTTTGGCGTGGAAGGGACCACCAGGATCATTTACACTCTGTTTGTTGTCTGATTGCACAGCGAAGAACATCCAGAACTGCCGCCTCACCCTCACGGACAGCAGGAATGTCTTCCATAGCTCTTGTTTTGGAATGGGAATGGCTGTTGGGAGCTCTGGCAGGACCAGGTAAGAAGAGAAATGGGATCATTGTGGCTGCTGCTGGAGGTGGTTTTCTGCTTTCCGGCTGTTCTTCTCATTGATCCTTTCACAGCAGTGTTCTAGGGCACATTTGAGGGTAATTCCAGGAATTTGAAACCAGATAAAAACTGGTGGGTCAAAAATGTGAACACAATCCATTTCTGGTAGTTCCAAGCTTCTCCCACAACACCGTTCCAGGGGAAAGCTGATAAAAGGGTAAAGATGCAGAGGAACAAGTGCTGTAAAGCCCCCTGGCGCTCTGAGAGAGCAAACCTTCCAGTAGTCCCAGCAGATCTCTTGGAGAAAGTGTGGGATCGCAAGGTTTTCCAGGAAAGCAAAACAAGGGTGGAGATGAGGGAATAGGCTTCCAGTTCTTCCTTGAGCTGAAAGCCTGGGGGAATTGAGAGGGGCCACAAGAACTGTTTGTGTAGGCAAATGGGAGTTTGGGGGCTGAATCTGAGTTTCCCTCTGGGGCATTTTTGAGGGAAAAGCTGAGGTGCTGTTTAAGGGAGAGAATGGACATTTTTGGGGTGGAAAAAGTTGAATCAATATTGTAGAGGAAGTAAAACGCTGGGGGTAAAAGTGGATGCAATGTGGAGGGGACAGATTGAATATTTTGGAGGCAAAATGGGGAACTGAGTAGTGGAGAGATGGGGAACATTTTGGAGGCAACACTTGACAAACTCTCTGGGGTGGAGAACGACCACATTGAGGGAAAAATGAGGTGATGAGCAGTGGGCACGTAGGGAAGGTCGTGGGGGTAAATCTTGAGAAAAGCCCCGTGGTATTCAAGAAATCCTTGGTAGCAGGACTGAGGAATTCAGTGGTGGAAAAATAGGGGAATTTTGCGGGGGTAAAACTTTAAAAGATCTAAGAGTTGAGAGTGTGTGTTTTTAGGTAGAAAGGATGTCTTGTTGAAGTTGGGCGTCTGGATTGTGGCATTTATGGATCCAGAAAGTAGAAGATAAAGGAGACTCCCAAAGCCTCGGTAGCTGTGTTAAGAAATCCGTCCCAGGGAAGAAAGGTTACCTAAACCTCCTAGAAGTAGGGACTAATTAGCATGGGAAGGGGAAAACCCACCCCCAGTGGGAGAGAGCACGCCGGGTAAGGGAAGAGAAGGATGCCCTTAAGAAGAAGTAGGGAAGGTGAATTTCTCGGCTTGCTGAAATGTATCAAAAAGTTTGGAATCTGGGTCTGTGTGGAGGCCGGGATTTTCTCAGCCATATGCAGAGCCCAGCACTAGGAATAAAGGAATTCCAGGCTTTACAACGCCAAAAATGCAGTACCAGAGAGTTCTGTTATCCCGAGGACTTGGGGGATACTTGGCAAAAATTTCCGGGGGCCCAGGCTGGACCGAGCTTTTAACGCTCCCCGGATTCACGGGATCGGGGATTCCGGCGTGCCCTGCACGGGTTTTTTCAGGGAAGTCCCAAATCCTTCGTGTGAGCACGAAGCAGAATCCCCTGGGAGCTGTGAAGGCAACAGGATATTTCTTGGGAATTTTGAAGGGTTGGGTGAGTCCTCAGTGTTAGGTTGGAATGAATGCAAATTGTCCGGGAGTTGCTGGTTTGGGGATGGCCGGGTCTGGGTTTGGATTTGTGGGCACCGAGTGTTCCTTGTGTCAGCTTTAGGTCTTCTGGATTGGTAGGAATTGTCAGAGAAAAGAGAAGGCAATTGAAATGCGGAGCTCCATTCCCGGAGAAATGGTCAGGATGGGAGCGGGAAGGCTGTGGAGCTGCTGGGAGCTCGTGGAGAACGAAAGGATCTGAGGCCTGGAGGCAAAAGCTGTGGAACAAAGCCTGAAAAGGGTGTGGGGTGGGGCGGGAGGGGGAGGAGGGCACCGTGGTGGGGGGAAAGAGGGAAAGGATCCCTGCTCCGGGAATCCAGCAGGGACCAGGAGAAGATCATTTTCCATCCACTGCTCTCAGTGGCATCCTAATAAGGACGGTGGAAGGGAAGTGATTCATTTGTTCTTAGGTTTGGAATGAAAGGTGCTCTTGCAGAGGGGACTATTGACCTGTTAAAATTCTGTTGGATACAGGAAAAGAGGGAGGAAGCAAGCAGCTGGGGAATGAAGGGGTGGATTTTTTGGTGGATACAGGGAAAGACACGGGAAGGGGCTCTCAAGTAGAATACACCTCACGGGCAGCACCAGGAGAAGCCTCAAGTGCCCTTTTTTTCCAAGCTCTGACATTCCAGAGGAGTAAGCAGTGGTCAGCCCATCACTTTCTGTATTCCTTGGATGCCCAGTGCTTTGTTGGGAAGAGATAATATTTGGAAATGAACAAATCCGGGGATGTAATTTCCTGATAGTAAAGCCCCAGAGAGCCTGGTTTTGATATCCTTCCAGCACCCAAACGCAGCAGAGGGAATCCTGGCGGAGCTGGAAAACGCTGTCGCTCCGTCGGTGGAATTCCTGGGAACTGGAAAGCAGCAGAAGCAGCAAGAACAGAGTTGGAAGCAGGCTCCAGCCGGGTAAGGCAGACACCAAATCCTTTGGAACTGGGCAGGGGTGGGAAGAATGAATTCTTACATTTGTAGCCCAGGGATTCCTGAGCAGGATCCCGGCAGGGAAGACTGCAGGGATCAGGCTGGGGCCTGATCGCAGCTGGGGGCAGCGAGCCTTGGAATTGGCTGAAGGGAAGAAAGAGGGATCCTTTGAGCACAAGGATCAGGTGTCAAATGCGGAGATGGCATCAGACAATTCCTCGGGAGGGTTTAGTTCCTGGGCCAAATCGATCTGCTGCCTTGTGAAGGAGCTCAGAGAGCTGGGAAGAGCCCAAGCAACGCAGGGAATGCACCGGCAGATAAAAGTGCCGGGGAACGGTGGGGAAAAGCATCCGAACAGGGGGCCTCGTTTTGTACAGGGACGGTACAAAAAATTGTCCGAAAGAATAGGAATGGAATGGGATTTTACGTATTCCTCGGAGGCCACAATCCAGTGGGAAGGCTGAGAGAAAGAAACAAGGCCTAAAAAGGCAGATGAGCCAAATCTGCCCAAAGCCTCCAATGGCCACATTCCCTGGCATTGCTGAGGACTTCAGCCAAGCTCCAAGCAAAAGGTGAGCCCCTGATTTTGGTGCCAAGGGAAACTCCAAGTTAAGAATGATCCAAATATGAAGCGCTTCTCACAAAACTCAGCTTTGCAAACCTTTCTTTGGGCTAAAAAAGAAAAGATGGGAATGCCCTTGGCAGAAAAGCAGCTGTGAGGCACAGCAGGCTTCAAATGCCTGTCAGCAGGAGCTCCAGGAGAAACGGCTGCTGGCTCCGGGCATCCTGGGCTTTCCAGGCAGGTTTTGTAGCGGATTGCAAGGCAGTTTTCCTGCCTCTGGGGGGTGGCACCTGCATCCCGCTGGAAAGGGAAAATGTGGAGAGAGGGGCAAGCGGGAAGACGGTTGCTGATGTGTGTCCTTGGATCGCAGTTCCTCCCGGTGAGTCTGTGCTGCTGGAAGTTTGAAGGAGATCAGTCCTGGAGTACGTGTGGGTTCACCTGTGGGGTTTGGGAGCGACGCCGGCCATGAAATTCCAGGGATGTTCCCTTTGCTGGAGTGAGAAGCAGTGGAAGCACTTTGCTGTCTGCTTCTTCATCGCCTGCGCCTCGGTCCCCTGGGGCTCCAGGTAATCCCCTCTCACCTTTGCTTTTCCAAGGGTCTCTAAATGAGGGCTTGAGCTTTGGTGTAGCTCCCTTTACAGGGAAGATCTGTTCCAGGAAAGGTCTCCTGGTCTGGACCGATGGCGTTGCAGGAAGAGCAGGAAACCCCGCAGCTCCTGTGGCTCCCTCATCCGATTTGCCTGCAGGCAGCAGCAAGGATCATTCCCAAGTGTCATGCCCTGGCTCCGTGACTCGGTGAGGTTGTGTTCCCCCAAAGGCCAGGGGCCGCTTTGTTTTGCGGCTCACGAAAGTCCAGCTCGGTGGTGCTGGGTTTGGTTTTTGTGTGTAATGAAGGCACTAAAAAATTCCCCTCCTTCACTGGCACAGCCCTGGAGTGGGAGCAGATTCCCCTTATCCCGCAGTTATCCCGCTCCTGCCCTGGATCCCTGCGGTGCCGTGTGTTCTCCAAGCTCACAGCACTGCTGGCTCTAAACAAGAAAAACAATCCCTGTTCCTTCTCTTCTCCGTCCTTGATGTTCCCAGGCCCTGCATCTCCCTGGCTATTCCCTGTGGGAGTCTTCATCTCCATCCCACCTTATCCCGATCAGGTAAGGGTCTGAGACGTGTTTAGCAGCAAATGCATTCCTGTGAAGAAAGCCAAGAGCAAAGAGCATCCAGATGCAGAGAAGTCTTTAGAAAAGCGTTCCAGACGTGCAAATGAGGGATGTGTCTTCCTGCATCTCCTGTTGTTTTTCTCTGTCACGTTTTGGAAGGGTTTCTCTCAGTGATTTCCTGCAGTCCAGGTGCGTCCCTTCTTTTGTCCAAATCCAGTGCCAGAGGATCGAACAACTGACGAGTGGGGCCTGGGATGAAAACGGTTCTCCTAAAATGAGGGAAACAATGCTAGAAGAGAAATGAGCATCCTTTTAATGCCTGGAATAAAAATGCTGGAAAAGGGCACTTTTTATTTGATATGGTGTCATTCTCCTTTTTTTTTCCATAGCTAAAACTCCACGGTGAGCAAGCAGAGCAGAAATAGGAAATGCAGGAGTCTTGGATTCCACAGTGGGATTAACTTCCCTTTTCTGCTCTCTTTCAGGACAGGAAAAACCACTGAACTCGCCCCATCTTTGGGACCAAGAGCTTTGGTGCTGGAGTAGGCAAAGCCAGCTAGGGCCCCCCTTGTCCTGCCCATGGTGTGGGTCAGGGACAGGCTCCTCTTCTCCTCTGTGCTGGGATGAACTGCCTAGGGAATGCTATTACTGACAGCCCGGTCCTAGCCCCGGCTACTGGAAATGGGCGGAGGTGAAGAGGCAAGTGCCAGAGTTGCTTGGGGATGATGGAATTGTGGTGTTTGGCTGTGCCCAGAGGGGCAGGTTGGGCATTTCTGTGTGTCTGAGGACCGGTTTGGGTGCTGGGGAGCCCGGGGAGCCGAGCTCTCAGTGCATTCCCAGCTCACCTGGGGGTGGGAGCTGGTGCAGGGCTGGGTGACAGCCTCTGGTCGGGCTCGGGGCAGGCCCTGGCCCCGGCACAGACACGCTGGGGTGCTTTGGGGCCGCTTGGGGAGCCGTGGGAGGAGAATGAGGGATGGTGCTGGGCAGAGCGATCGGCCTGTGCTCGTGTCAGCGCAGCCGTGCAGGGCACTGGGATCTGGGTAAAACACCGGCTCTCCTGGTGTTCAGGGAAGCAAGGTCTGTATTTATCCATACATATTTATCCCTACATATTTATCCCTATATTTATCCATGGATTATCCATATATGTTTATCCATATACATTTATCCATATTTTTATCCACGTATTTACCCATGAATTTATCCCTATATTTACCCATGTATTTACCCAGGTATTTTATGAACACTCAAGTGCCATATCCATGTATTTTATGAGCACTTCCAGGGTTGGTGACTCCACCACTGCCCTGGGCAGCTGTTCCAGCGCTGGACAACCCTTCCCATGCTGGGCCAGGAGATGGATTCTGGAAATGCAGACTCCGAGGAGCAGGGGATTAAGGCAGCATTGGATTCCTTTATTCTCCCAGAAGGATAAAGGAGATTTATCCCCAGACGAACCAGAGGTGTTCACACTGAGGTCATTAGTGGGATTTCTTCCTTACTCCCACAAATACCCACTGGGGTGACAGAGTTCCCTACAAGGGCGGTGTTGGAAGGAGCTGCTGGAATGTTTTGCTGTTTATTGGGATCCACAGGATGTTTGGTGTCTCTCAGAGCTGTTCCAGGCTTTCCACAGACCCAAACGCTCCTCACACTTCTCCTCAGAGTAGAGAGGTTTCCCAGAGTGCTGGTTTTTAATTTCAGATGCTGGGATAACGACACGGCTTCAGGAGGCAGGAGACTCATTGTGCTGTGCCTCAGTCCAGGCAGGGACAACCCCCAGCTAATAAAAACCTCTTTAAAGCACAAAAAGTCCCATTAAACTGATATTATAAAGGCTGCAAATTGAAGCAGGCCTCAATCAGAAAGCAGCAGAATTTAATTCCCCCCCCTTGCCCATTTGCATGATGATCTCCTTCCTAATTGCCCATCTACGCTTTTCCCACAGAAGTGCTGTCCCGAGGTTGGAGATGGTTCCAGCTTTATGGAGCTTTGATCTTTATCTGCTTTTACTTTTTACAGGGCACAGAACCCGAGAGTGGCAGCTGCTTTCCTCTTGTTCCTCCTGTGGCAGTGAACTGCTCTTCCCGAGGACGGCTGCAGGAATTCTCAGGCAGCATAACGTATGGAATGCCAGGCACGCTACAGAATTCCAGTGGGAGCAGCAGGAACTTCTGTTCTTTACTGGCAGGGCTGTGCCATGAAGGGGAGCTCGGAGATATTGGTCAGCTCAGGGAATGAGCCTGGCTCATGGTAAGGAAATTCACTGTGCAGTTACTTCGGGCCCTTCTCCTCCTTCTCCTCCTTCTCCTCCTTCTCCTCCTTCTCCTTCTCCTCCTTCTCCTTCTCCTCCTTCTCCTCCTTCTCCTCCTTCTCCTTCTCCTTCTCCTTCTCCTTCTCCTTCTCCTTCTCCTTCTCCTTCTCCTTCTCCTTCTCCTTCTCCTTCTCCTCCTTCTCCTTCCCCTTCTCCTTCTCCTTCCCCTTCTCCTTCTTCTCCTTCTCCTCCTTCTCCTTCTCCTTCTCCTTCCCCTTCTCCTCCTTCTCCTCCTTCTCCTCCTTCTCCTCCTTCTCCTCCTTCTCCTCCTTCTCCTCCTTCTCCTTCTCCTTCTCCTTCTCCTTCTCCTTCTCCTTCTCCTTCTCCTTCTCCTTCTCCTTCTCCTTCTCCTTCTCCTTCTCCTTCTCCTTCTCCTTCTCCTTCTCCTTCTCCCTCTCTTCCCAACACCAGTTCCAGACCTCAGTATAATCCATGTTCCCACAGCCTGACCTTGCAGTTTTCCCAGTTTAGCAGCCCCAGCCACACTTGCAGCCTCTCTGTCTGGACTTTGTCTTGCTGAAATCTCCCTTTGTTGATCCTTTGCTGCCTCACCTTTTATCCAGCAATAACGTGCAGTGGGTGGAAGCTTCTCAGAATTCCCTCCCTGTTCCACTGGAAACATTCCCAAGTGGAAGCAGCTGCACTGCCCATCAGCACTTGCCTGCTTTTAGGGGTGGTTGAGGCATGAAGGATGCAACAAATGGAGTTGGCTCCAAGGGGATGAAATGCTCCCCCTGAGGCTGCTCAGAGAGCTGGAGCTGAGGAATCCGGGTGGGAATCACTCCAAGAAAAAGGAAGGAAAAGAGAGCAGAGGAACAGGGATGCAATTCCAACCTCTCCAAGGACTGGGATGGGCACATTCACCATCACCATTTAATCTAGACACGATTTCTTCTTTGCCTCTGGCTGCCAGGAGCAGGATGAGCAGCTTAATGAGTTTAAATAGTGAATAGTTTAATTAGCTGGAAGAGACTGGATCAATAGCTGCTTAAACAAACAACTGGATCCCTGTTTCCAAGCTTGGATGTAGTTTTGGAAGGTTCCTGGCAGTTTGGCAGGGATTAGTGATGCTGAGAATGTGCTTTTTTGTGGGTTTGGGGCTTTTACTCCTGTTCACGTGGCTGCTCTTTTTCTTGTTGAGTGGAAAACAGGAGGGAAAGAGCAACGATGGAAGGAATTCCACTCTTGCTGCTTCAAGGGATGGATCAGGAAGGGAACAGGCTGCAGGGAATTTGGAGTGCAAACTGAGATCTCTCCGATATTTTCGGCTCAGTCAGTCCATCAGTGCTTGGTAGCTGTTTAGGCCACGTGCAAGGTGAATGATGGTGCACGTGGCAGAGTTGCTGGTGGCTCCTTCCCCTGCCCGGCTGTCAGTCACCCTGCAGGGTGCTGGAGCAGCGTGCCAGAGGCCGTGGATCCTATGGATCCCATGGATCCCAGGGGCGTGATCAGGAGCCTGGGCCTGCTGGCCACTCCTTGCTCTCTCTTACCCTGATTTTTCAGCTCTGCAGCGAATCCAGCTTGAGTTTTTCAACCCCCTAGAAACCCAGGGACCTTTCATGTCTGTTCTCAGATCTGGGATTTAAATCCAGCCCTTATCAAAGCACCCCGTGACCAGGCAGGCCCTGAATCCCAGCAGGGATCTGATAAAGAGGGACCTGACATCCTAAAGAAACCCTTTGAAATCCTGCTGGGATTGATTTGTATCCATAATGGAGCCCCGAGCTCTCTGCCAGGGAGAGATGAAGCTGCTCCTTTGCTTTATTATCCTCAGGCCCATCCCAGCTTTGAGGGAAATTCAGTCCCTCTTCAAGCCCCAAAATCATGGAAAAGCTCCTTTGTATCCTCTCCACAGCCCCTACGTGGATTAATCAACTTTTTATTTGATATGGTGTCATTCTCCTTTTTTTTCCATGGCTAAAACTCCACGGTGAGCAATCAGAGCAGAAATAGGAAATGCAGGAGTCTTGGATTCCACAGTGGGATTAACTTCCCTTTTCTGCTCTCTTTCAGGACAGGAAAAACCACTGAACTCGCCCCATCTTTGGGACCAAGAGCTGTGGTGCTGGAGTAGGCAAAGCCAGCTAGGGCCCCCCTTGTCCTGCCCATGGTGTGGGTCAGGGACAGGCTCCTCTTCTCCTCTGTGCTGGGATGAACTGCCTAGGGAATGCTATTTCTGACAGCCCGGTCCTAGCCCCGGCTACTGGAAATGGGCGGAGGTGAAGAGGCAAGTGCCAGAGTTGCTTGGGGATGGTGGAATTGTGGTGTTTGGCTGCGCCCAGAGGGGCAGGTTGGGCATTTTTGTGTGTCTGAGGACCGGTTTGGGTGCTGGGGAGCCCGGGGAGCCGAGCTCTCAGTGCATTCCCAGCTCTGCCAGGGGTGGGAGCTGGTGCAGGGCCGGGTGACAGCCTCTGGTCGGGCTCGGGGCAGGCCCTGGCCCCGGCACAGACACGCTGGGGTGCTTTGGGGCCGCTTGGGGAGCCGTGGGAGGAGAATGAGGGATGGTGCTGGGCAGAGCGATCGGCCTGCGCTCGTGTCAGCGCAGCCGTGCAGGGCACTGGGATCTGGGTAAAACACCGGCTCTCCTGGTGTTCAGGGATGCAGGGTCTGAGGGACTGGATTTACTTGGGGCTTTCCAGGACAGCAGGAAGAAGAGGAAATGTGGTGCCAGAGGTGCGTCCCACCAGGTTGCATTTCCCTCTTTCCCATTTCCATTTCCTCCTCAGTGCAGGTGTCCCCTGCAGCCCATGAGCACGGGGCTGGTGACAACTCCCTGTCTGTAGAGGGATTCCTTATGGAACAAGGGCAGGTGACACTTGTGTGAGGCTTACGACTGTTAGAATTAGACCAGGATGGGTTTAAGGAAAACTAGAATCGTGTGTTAATCTTACTGGTCAATGAACAAATGGAATCCACACTTCTGTAAGAAAAAATAGAGTGTATGGAGCATATAGAAGAAGCTGGTTTTGCCTGCTGCTGCTGCTTGGCTTTATCATGTAACCCCATTCGAACTCTGCCTTCAAGACAGCTGTGAGACCGTGAAATAAAGAACTTAGCAGAACAGCAGCCTCCTCTGCTCTTTCACCCTGGTCCGAGAAGGAGGGGTACCCTGTCAAAGGCTCAACACTTGCCTTTCTGACTTTGTTTCTAAATTTCTACCTTTCTAATTTTGTTTGTTTCTAATTTTTTTGTTTGTTCGTTTCTAACTTTGTTTTCAACTTTCTCCCTTTAGAAATTTGTTTGTTTCTTGTATTTTACCTCTTTGTTTGTTTCTAAATTTCTGCCGTTGTAACTTTGTTTCTAACTTTCTACTTTTAAAATTTCATTTGTTTTTAACTTTTTACCATTCCTCCCAGCGAGGGCTGTGTGCAGAATACTAAAACCTGTTAAGTTCTTCACTTTTACGTCTATAGGCAAATGCTACTGATTTAGATGTAAATTCATTTTGAAATAAGCCAGCCCTCTCTGTCTACTCTGTCGCATACAGCAATATAAGAAGCTGGGAATAGAGATCAGCAAGTTTTGAGAATAAGGAGCCGGCGTTTTTCTGTAGGAAGGAAAGCAGCAAGCGCCTGGCCCCAGGAGCCGAGACGCTCGGGCTGCAGGAGCTGCAGAGCGCCCGGAGCCGGCTTTTCCCTGTGCTCTGTGCCTGCCCCCGGGCTGAGCTGGGCGGCGCTGCTGCCGCCTGGTGGCGAGAGCGCGGCACTGCCGCCCCCGACACGGCGGCACTGCCGCCCCCGACACGGCGGCACTGCCGCCCCCGACACGGCGGCACTGCCGCCCCCGACACGGCGGCACTGCCGCCCCCGACACGGCGGCACTGCCGCCCCCGACACGGCGCCCCGGCGCTGCTGCCGCCCGGTGCCGGCTGAGCCGAGAGGGCGGCGGCCTCGGTGGCTGCCGAGCGTGGCAAGGAGCGGGAGCGAGCGGGGCCGGGTCTGTCAGCGGAGGGGAGGGGCGAAGGGCGGTTCGGAGCGCCAAGGGACACGGCCGTGCACGAGCGGGGCCACAGCTATGGAAAGGGCCGGGCGCCGTGCGGGGCGGTGACCGCGGGGAATGACAGCGCGGGGGGCGGCCCGGCGGGGCCGGTTTTGCCGGGCAGCAGAGGCGCGGTCGCAGCGCGACCCGGGCGGGAGGCACCGGGCGGGCACGGTCGGAATCGAGCCGCCCGCGTGTCGCTCTCAAGGAGGCGGCTCGGAAAGGAAGGCGCAGTTCCGCGCTCTCGGGACGGCGTTAAGTGACGTTTTTATTAGAATATTATAGTATTTATTTTATTTTATTATTTTATTATCTGCCAGGACCTTGCAGAGGGTGGTTTACACTTCCGCCACACTCAAGATGGCGGACGCAGTAGGCCCCCTGCGAGAGGTGTCCCTGCCGATGCCTGCCGCCGGTCGCGGAGCC
The DNA here is from genome assembly GCF_965178545.1 of Coloeus monedula. Taxonomy (NCBI): domain Eukaryota; kingdom Metazoa; phylum Chordata; class Aves; order Passeriformes; family Corvidae; genus Coloeus; species Coloeus monedula. The sequence continues at coordinate 44,528 of NW_028120375.1, forward strand.
GTCGGCCGCCTCCGGCGCGGCTGACCCCGCCAGCCGTGTCCTCGCACCGGGAAGCACGGCGGAAAATCGCGCGGAAAGCGCGGGGCCGGCGTCGGAGTCCGGGCCGGATTCAGGCAGCCGACTAGACAGAAGCCCTTGTGAGGGGCGGCGGGGGCCCTAAGTGTACCACACTAAAGATGGCGGCTCGACCGGAAGTGGCTTCTGCCAGCACCCAAGATGGCGGCGAAGGGCGGAAGTGTCGTCACTGCCACACTAAAGATGGCGGTCGTGTGCACTGTTTTCTGACCTTCTCAATATGGCGGCAGGGAAGGCCCCCCCCCCCCCCCCAAGCTGCGTCTATTCGGCTGCCTGAACGCGACGCCGACGCCGACGCCGACGCCAGCCCAGCGCTTGCGCGCAATTTTCTGAGGCGTTTCCCGCTACGCGGACACCGACTGTGGGGTCAGCGGCGCCTGGGGCAGGCGGGAGCATTCAGGCAGTCGAATAGACGGCGCGGGGGGGGGGGGGGGGGGTCCTTCCGGCCGCCATCTTGAGAAGGTCGAATAGCCACATCGGTGCCGTATCGGTGACTTCCGCCCTTCTTCGCCAGGAGCGCCAATGGCGGGGAGCCCGGGGAGCAGCGCTGCCGGGCCGGGGGCACCGGGGCGGGTGCTCCGGGCTCGGAGGTGAGCGGGGAACGGGGACAGCCCCGAGCGGACGGTGGGGGCCGCGGGGGATCGGTATTCCGGCCCAGGGATGAGTGTTCCGGCACAGGGGTGGCTGTCCCGGCACAGGGATGCGTTCCTGGACTGTCTAATAATATTATTTAACGATCGTGCAAGGAGATCTGTATAAAAAAATCCTCCGTGGTCATCCTTCTCCCACAGCCCCGCTGTGTTTTCAGGATCTTGGGGGAAGAGTTTGGGTCTGAACAAGGCTCTCGGGCACAGGGTGGGATTCTTGGGGTGCAGGGCCAGGATTTGGACTCGATGCTCCCTGTGGGTCCCTTGCAGCCCAGGAAATGCTGCGATCCTGTGCCTCTGAGGGTGAAATAAAGGGCAGCGGTGGGGTTTGTGCCCGCTGTATTCACGGCCCCGCCGGCTCAGGGCGGGTTAAAGGCGCAGCTGCCCCGAGACAGCGGGACCGGCCGGGGCTGCTCGCTCCCGGTGCTGCCGCCTCGTGGGGAGAGCCCGGCACTGCAGCCCGCGCAGGCGCTGGACCACGGGATGGGCGTGGAACAGCAGCGCAGGGGATGCTGAGGCAGCCCAGGGAATGCTGCGGTCCCAGGGAAGGCTGAGGCGTCCCCTGCCCGGGGCACTCGGCAGCAAACCCCTGATGTTGAGCAGAAAAAGGAAAGTTCTGGGTTAGTGGGAGGAGGTTTCTGGAATGGAGCTGGGACAGGTGCTGATCCACGCATGGAATCACGGGCTGGTTTGGCGTGGAAGGGACCACCAGGATCATTTACACTCTGTTTGTTGTCTGATTGCACAGCGAAGAACATCCAGAACTGCCGCCTCACCCTCACGGACAGCAGGAATGTCTTCCATAGCTCTTGTTTTGGAATGGGAATGGCTGTTGGGAGCTCTGGCAGGACCAGGTAAGAAGAGAAATGGGATCATTGTGGCTGCTGCTGGAGGTGGTTTTCTGCTTTCCGGCTGTTCTTCTCATTGATCCTTTCACAGCAGTGTTCTAGGGCACATTTGAGGGTAATTCCAGGAATTTGAAACCAGATAAAAACTGGTGGGGCAAAAATGTGAACACAATCCATTTCTGGTAGTTCCAAGCTTCTCCCACAACACCGTTCCAGGGGAAAGCTGATAAAAGGGTAAAGATGCAGAGGAACAAGTGCTGTAAAGCCCCCTGGCGCTCTGAGAGAGCAAACCTTCCAGTAGTCCCAGCAGATCTCTTGGAGAAAGTGTGGGATCGCAAGGTTTTCCAGGAAAGCAAAACAAGGGTGGAGATGAGGGAATAGGCTTCCAGTTCTTCCTTGAGCTGAAAGCCTGGGGGAATTGAGAGGGGCCACAAGAACTGTTTGTGTAGGCAAATGGGAGTTTGGGGGCTGAATCTGAGTTTCCCTCTGGGGCATTTTTGAGGGAAAAGCTGAGGTGCTGTTTAAGGGAGAGAATGGACATTTTTGGGGTGGAAAAAGTTGAATCAATATTGTAGAGGAAGTAAAACGCTGGGGGTAAAAGTGGATGCAATGTGGAGGGGACAGATTGAATATTTTGGAGGCAAAATGGGGAACTGAGTAGTGGAGAGATGGGGAACATTTTGGAGGCAACACTTGACAAACTCTCTGGGGTGGAGAACGACCACATTGAGGGAAAAATGAGGTGATGAGCAGTGGGCACGTAGGGAAGGTCGTGGGGGTAAATCTTGAGAAAAGCCCCGTGGTATTCAAGAAATCCTTGGTAGCAGGACTGAGGAATTCAGTGGTGGAAAAATAGGGGAATTTTGCGGGGGTAAAACTTTAAAAGATCTAAGAGTTGAGAGTGTGTGTTTTTAGGTAGAAAGGATGTCTTGTTGAAGTTGGGCGTCTGGATTGTGGCATTTATGGATCCAGAAAGTAGAAGATAAAGGAGACTCCCAAAGCCTCGGTAGCTGTGTTAAGAAATCCGTCCCAGGGAAGAAAGGTTACCTAAACCTCCTAGAAGTAGGGACTAATTAGCATGGGAAGGGGAAAACCCACCCCCAGTGGGAGAGAGCACGCCGGGTAAGGGAAGAGAAGGATGCCCTTAAGAAGAAGTAGGGAAGGTGAATTTCTCGGCTTGCTGAAATGTATCAAAAAGTTTGGAATCTGGGTCTGTGTGGAGGCCGGGATTTTCTCAGCCATATGCAGAGCCCAGCACTAGGAATAAAGGAATTCCAGGCTTTACAACGCCAAAAATGCAGTACCAGAGAGTTCTGTTATCCCGAGGACTTGGGGGATACTTGGCAAAAATTTCCGGGGGCCCAGGCTGGACCGAGCTTTTAACGCTCCCCGGATTCACGGGATCGGGGATTCCGGCGTGCCCTGCACGGGTTTTTTCAGGGAAGTCCCAAATCCTTCGTGTGAGCATGAAGCAGAATCCCCTGGGAGCTGTGAAGGCAACAGGATATTTCTTGGGAATTTTGAAGGGTTGGGTGAGTCCTCAGTGTTAGGTTGGAATGAATGCAAATTGTCCGGGAGTTGCTGGTTTGGGGATGGCCGGGTCTGGGTTTGGATTTGTGGGCACCGAGTGTTCCTTGTGTCAGCTTTAGGTCTTCTGGATTGGTGGGAGTAGTCAGAGAAAAGAGAAGGCAATTGAAATGCGGAGCTCCATTCCCGGAGAAATGGTCGGGATGGGAGAGGAAAGGCTGTGGAGCTGCTGGGAGCTCGTGGAGAACGAAAGGATCTGAGGCCTGGAGGCAAAAGCTGTGGAACAAAGCCTGAAAAGGGTGTGGGGTGGGGCGGGAGGGGGAGGAGGGCACCGTGGTGGGGGGAAAGAGGGAAAGGATCCCTGCTCCGGGAATCCAGCAGGGACCAGGAGAAGATCATTTTCCATCCACTGCTCTCAGTGGCATCCTAATAAGGACGGTGGAAGGGAAGTGATTCGTTTGTTCTTAGGTTTGGAATGAAAGGTGCTCTTGCAGAGGGGACTATTGACCTGTTAAAATTCTGTTGGATACAGGAAAAGAGGGAGGAAGCAAGCAGCTGGGGAATGAAGGGGTGGATTTTTTGGTGGATACAGGGAAAGACACGGGAAGGGGCTCTCAAGTAGAATACACCTCACGGGCAGCACCAGGAGAAGCCTCAAGTGCCCTTTTTTTCCAAGCTCTGACATTCCAGAGGAGTAAGCAGTGGTCAGCCCATCACTTT
>NW_028120374.1:0-48158 GCF_965178545.1 Coloeus monedula
TCATCCCTGGGCCGGAATACCGATCCCCCGCGGCCCCCACCGTCCGCTCGGGGCTGTCCCCGTTCCCCGCTCACCTCCGAGCCCGGAGCACCCGCCCCGGTGCCCCCGGCCCGGCAGCGCTGCTCCCCGGGCTCCCCGCCATCGCCGCTCCTGGCGAAGAAGGGCGGAAGTCACCGGTACCGCACCGATGTGGCTATTCGACCTTCTCAAGATGGCGGCCGGAAGGACCCCCTCCCCCCCCCCCCCCCCGCTCCGTCTATTCGACTGCCTGAATGCTCCCGCCTGCCCCAGGCGCCGCTGACCCCACAGTCGGTGTCCGCGTAGCGGGAAACGCCTCAGAAAATTGCGCGCAAGCGCTGGGCTGGCGTCGGCGTCGGCGTCGCGTTCAGGCAGCCGAGTAGACGCAGCTTGGGGGGGGGGGGGGGGGGGGGCCTTCCCTGCCGCCATATTGAGAAGGTCAGAAAACAGTGCACACGACCGCCATCTTTAGTGTGGCAGTGACGACACTTCCGCCCTTCGCCGCCATCTTGGGTGCTGGCAGAAGCCACTTCCGGTCGAGCCGCCATCTTTAGTGTGGTACACTTAGGGCCCCCGCCGCCCCTCACAAGGGCTTCTGTCTAGTCGGCTGCCTGAATCCGGCCCGGACTCCGACGCCGGCACCGCGCTTTCCGCGCGATTTTCCGCGGTGCTTCCCGGTGCGAGGACACGGCTGGCGGGGTCAGCCGCGCCGGAGGCGGGCGACGGCTCCGCGACCGGCGGCAGGCATCGGCAGGGACACCTCTCGCAGGGGGCCTACTGCGTCCGCCATCTTGAGTGTGGCGGAAGTGTAAACCACCCTCTGCAAGGTCCTGGCAGATAATAAAATAATAAAATAAAATAAATACTGTCATATTCTAATAAAAACGTCACTTAACGCCGTCCCGAGAGCGCGGAACTGCGCCTTCCTTTCCGAGCCGCCTCCTTGAGAGCGACACGCGGGCGGCTCTATTCCGACCGTGCCCGCCCGGTGCCTCCCGCCCGGGTCGCGCTGCGACCGCGCCTCTGCTGCCCGGCAAAACCGGCCCCGCCGGGCCGCCCCCCGCGCTGTCATTCCCCGCGGTCACCGCCCCGCACGGCGCCCGTTCCTTTCCATAGCTGTGGCCCCGCTCATGCACGGCCGTGTCCCTTGGCGCTGCGAACCGCCCTTCGCCCCTCCCCTCCGCTGACAGACCCGGCCCCGCTCGCTCGGCTCAGCCGGCACCGGGCGGCAGCAGCGCCGGGGCGCCGTGTCGGGGGCGGCAGTGCCGCGCTCTCGCCACCAGGCGGCAGCAGCGCCGCCCAGCTCAGCCCGGGGGCAGGCACAGAGCACAGGGAAAAGCCGGCTCCGGGCGCTCTGCAGCTCCTGCAGCCCGAGCGTCTCGGCTCCTGCGGCCAGGCGCTTGCTGCTTTCCTTCCTACAGAAAAACGCCGGCTCCTTATTCTCAAAACCTGCGGATCGCTATTCCCAGCTTCTTATATTGCTGTATGCGACAGAGTAGACAGAGAGGGCTGGCTTATTTCCAAATGAATTTACATCTAAATCAGTAGCATTTGCCTATAGACGTAAAAGTGAAGAACTTAACAGGTTTTAGTATTCTGCACACAGCCCTCGCTGGGAGGAATGGTAAAAAGTTAAAAACAAATGAAATTTTAAAAGTAGAAAGTTAGAAACAAAGTTACAATGGCAGAAATTTAGAAACAAACAAAGAGGTAAAATACAAGAAACAAACAAATTTCTAAAGGGAGAAAGTTGAAAACAAACAAAGTTAGAAAAAAACAAACAAAAATTAGAAACAAACAAAATTAGAAAGGTAGAAATTTAGAAACAAAGTCAGAAAGGCAAGTGTTGAGCCTTTGACAGGGTACCCCTCCTTCTCGGACCAGGGTGAAAGAGCAGAGGAGGCTGCTGTTCTGCTAAGTTCTTTATTTCACGGTCTCACAGCTGTCTTGAAGGCAGAGTTCGAATGGGGTTACATGATACAGCCAAGCAGCAGCAGCAGGCAAAACCAGCTTCTTCTATATGCTCCATACACTATATTTTTTCTTATAGAAGTGTGGATTCCATTTGTTCATTGACCAGTAAGATTAACACACGATTCTAGTTTTCCTTAAACCCATCCTGGTCTAATTCTAACAGTCGTAAGCCTCACACAAGTGTCATCTGCCCTTGTTCCATAAGGAATCCCTCTACAGACAGGGAGTTGTCACCGGCCCCGTGCTCATGGGCTGCAGGGGACACCCGCACTGAGGAGGAAATGGAAATGGGAAAGAGGGAACTGCAACCTGATGGGACGCACCTCTGGCACCACATTTCCTCTTCTTCCTGCTGTCCTGGAAAACCCCAAGTAAATCCGGTCCCTCAGACCTTGCATCCCTGAACACCAGGAGAGCCGGTGTTTTACCCAGATCCCAGTGCCCTGCACGGCTGCGCTGACACGAGCACAGGCCGATTGCTCCGCCCAGCACCATCCCTCATTTTCTTCCCATTGCTCCCCAAGCGTCCCCAAACCACCCCAGCGTGTCTGTGCCGGGGCCAGGGCCTGCCCCGAGCCCGACCAGAGGCTGTCACCCAGCCCTGCACCAGCTCCCACCCCCGGGTGAGCTGGGAATGCACTGAGAGCTCGGCTCCCCGGGCTCCCCAGCACCCAAACCGGTCCTCAGACACACAGAAATGCCCAACCTGCCCCTCTGGGCACAGCCAAACACCACAATTCCATCATCCCCAAGCAACTCTGGCACTTGCCTCTTCACCTCCGCCCATTTCCAGTAGCCGGGGCTAGGACCGGGCTGTCAGAAATAGCATTCCCTAGGCAGTTCATCCCAGCACAGAGGAGAAGAGGAGCCTGTCCCTGACCCACACCATGGGCAGGACAAGGGGGGCCCTAGCTGGCTTTGCCTACTCCAGCACCAAAGCTCTTGGTCCCAAAGATGGGGCGAGTTCAGTGGTTTTTCCTGTCCTGAAAGAGAGCAGAAAAGGGAAGTTAATCCCACTGTGGAATCCAAGACTCCTGCATTTCCTATTTCTGCTCTGATTGCTCACCGTGGAGTTTTAGCCATGGAAAAAAAAGGAGAATGACACCATATCAAATAAAAAGTTGATTAATCCACGTAGGGGCTGTGGAGAGGATACAAAGGAGCTTTTCCATGATTTTGGGGCTTGAAGAGGGACTGAATTTCCCTCAAAGCTGGGAAGGGCCTGAGGATAATAAAGCAAAGGAGCAGCTTCATCTCTCCCTGGCAGAGAGCTCGGGGCTCCATTATGGATACAAATCAATCCCAGCAGGATTTCAAAGGGTTTCTTTAGGATGTCAGGTCCCTCTTTATCAGATCCCTGCTGGGATTCAGGGCCTGCCTGGTCACGGGGTGCTTTGATAAGGGCTGGATTTAAATCCCAGATCTGAGAACAGACATGAAAGGTCCCTGGGTTTCTAGGGGGTTGAAAAACTCAAGCTGGATTAGCTGCAGAGCTGAAAAATCAGGGTAAGAGAGAGCAAGGAGTGGCCAGCAGGCCCAGGCTCCTGATCACGCCCCTGGGATCCATGGGATCCATGGGATCCATAGGATCCACGGCCTCTGGCACGCTGCTCCAGCACCCTGCAGGGTGACTGACAGCCGGGCAGGGGAAGGAGCCACCAGCAGCTCTGCCATGTGCACCATCATTCACCTTGCACGTGGCCTAAACAGCCACCAAGCACTGATGGACTGACTGAGCCGAAAATATCGGAGAGCTCTCAGTTTGCACTCCAAATTCCCTGCAGCCTGTTCCCTTCCTGATCCATCCCTTGAAGCAGCAAGAGTGGAATTCCTTCCATCGTTGCTCTTTCCCTCCTGTTTTCCACTCAACAAGAAAAAGAGCAGCCACGTGAACAGGAGTAAAAGCCCCAAATCCACAAAAAAGCACATTCTCAGCATCACTAATCCCTGCCAAACTGCCAGGAACCTTCCAAAACTACATCCAAGCTTGGAAACAGGGATCCAGTTGTTTGTTTAAGCAGCTATTGATCCAGTCTCTTCCAGCTAATTAAACTATTCACTATTTAAACTCATTAAACTGCTCATCCTGCTCCTGGCAGCCAGAGGCAAAGAAGAAATCGTGTCTAGATTAAATGGTGTTGGTGAATGTGCCCATCCCAGTCCTTGGAGAGGTTGGAATTGCATCCCTGTTCCTCTGCTCTCTTTTCCTTCCTTTTTCTTGGAGTGATTCCCACCTGGATTCCTCAGCTCCAGCTCTCTGAGCAGCCTCAGGGGGACCATTTCATCCCCTTGGAGCCAACTCCATTTGTTGCATCCTTCATGCCTCAACCACCCCTAAAAGCAGGCAAGTGCTGATGGGCAGTGCAGCTGCTTCCACTTGGGAATGTTTCCAGTGGAACAGGGAGGGAATTCTGAGAAGCTGCCACCCACTGCACGTTATTGCTGGATAAAAGGTGAGGCAGCAAAGGATCAACAAAGGGAGATTTCAGCAAGACAAAGTCCAGACAGAGAGGCTGCAAGTGTGGCTGGGGCTGCTAAACTGGGAAAACTGCAAGGTCAGGCTGTGGGAACATGGATTATACTGAGGTCTGGAACTGGTGTTGGGAAGAGAGGGAGAAGGAGAAGGAGGAGAAGGAGGAGAAGGAGGAGAAGGAGGAGAAGGAGAAGGAGAAGGAGAAGGAGAAGGAGAAGGAGAAGGAGAAGGAGAAGGAGGAGAAGGAGGAGAAGGAGAAGGGCCCAAAGTAACTGCACAGTGAATTTCCTTACCATGAGCCAGGCTCATTCCCTGAGCTGACCAATATCTCCGAGCTCCCCTTCATGGCACAGCCCTGCCAGTAAAGAACAGAAGTTCCTGCTGCTCCCACTGGAATTCTGTAGCGTGCCTGGCATTCCATACGTTATGCTGCCTGAGAATTCCTGCAGCCGTCCTCGGGAAGAGCAGTTCACTGCCACAGGAGGAACAAGAGGAAAGCAGCTGCCACTCTCGGGTTCTGTGCCCTGTAAAAAGTAAAAGCAGATAAAGATCAAAGCTCCATAAAGCTGGAACCATCTCCAACCTCGGGACAGCACTTCTGTGGGAAAAGCGTAGATGGGCAATTAGGAAGGAGATCATCATGCAAATGGGCAAGGGGGGGAATTAAATTCTGCTGCTTTCTGATTGAGGCCTGCTTCAATTTGCAGCCTTTATAATATCAGTTTAATGGGACTTTTTGTGCTTTAAAGAGGTTTTTATTAGCTGGGGGTTGTCCCTGCCTGGACTGAGGCACAGCACAATGAGTCTCCTGCCTCCTGAAGCCGTGTCGTTATCCCAGCATCTGAAATTAAAAACCAGCACTCTGGGAAACCTCTCTACTCTGAGGAGAAGTGTGAGGAGCGTTTGGGTCTGTGGAGAGCCTGGAACAGCTCTGAGAGACACCAAACATCCTGTGGATCCCAATAAACAGCAAAACATTCCAGCAGCTCCTTCCAACACCGCCCTTGTAGGGAACTCTGTCACCCCAGTGGGTATTTGTGGGAGTAAGGAAGAAATCCCACTAATGACCTCAGTGTGATCACCTCTGGTTCGTCTGGGGATAAATCTCCTTTATCCTTCTGGGAGAATAAAGGAATCCAATGCTGCCTTAATCCCCAGCTCCTCAGAGTCTGCATTTCCAGAATCCATCTCCTGGCCCAGCATGGGAAGGGTTGTCCAGCGCTGGAACAGCTGCCCAGGGCAGTGGTGGAGTCACCAACCCTGGAAGTGCTCATAAAATACATGGATATGGCACTTGAGTGTTCATAAAATACCTGGGTAAATACATGGGTAAATATAGGGATAAATTCATGGGTAAATACGTGGATAAAAATATGGATAAATGTATATGGATAAACATATATGGATAATCCATGGATAAATATAGGGATAAATATGTAGGGATAAATATGTATGGATAAATACAGACCTTGCTTCCCTGAACACCAGGAGAGCCGGTGCTTTACCCAGATCCCAGTGCCCTGCACGGCTGCGCTGACACGAGCGCAGGCCGATCGCTCTGCCCAGCACCATCCCTCATTCTCCTCCCACGGCTCCCCAAGCGGCCCCAAACCACCCCAGCGTGTCTGTGTCGGGGCCAGGGCCTGCCCCGAGCCCGACCAGAGCCCTGCACCAGCTCCCACCCCCGGGTGAGCTGGGAATGCACTGAGAGCTCGGCTCCCCGGGCTCCCCAGCACCCAAACCGGTCCTCAGACACACAGAAATGCCCAACCTGCCCCTCTGGGCACAGCCAAACACCACAATTCCATCATCCCCAAGCAACTCTGGCACTTGCCTCTTCACCTCTGCCCATTTCCAGTAGCCGGGGCTAGGACCGGGCTGTCAGAAATAGCATTCCCTAGGCAGTTCATCCCAGCGCAGAGGAGAAGAGGAGCCTGTCCCTGACCCACACCATGGGCAGGACAAGGGGGGCCCTAGCTGGCTTTGCCTACTCCAGCACCAAAGCTCTTGGTCCCAAAGATGGGGCGAGTTCAGTGGTTTTTCCTGTCCTGAAAGAGAGCAGAAAAGGGAAGTTAATCCCACTGTGGAATCCAAGACTCCTGCATTTCCTATTTCTGCTCTGATTGCTCACCGTGGAGTTTTAGCCATGGAAAAAAAAGGAGAATGACACCATATCAAATAAAAAGTTGATTAATCCACATAGGGGCTGTGGAGAGGATACAAAGGAGCTTTTCCATGATTTTGGGGCTTGAAGAGGGACTGAATTTCCCTCAAAGCTGGGAAGGGCCTGAGGATAATAAAGCAAAGGAGCAGCTTCATCTCTCCCTGGCAGAGAGCTCGGGGCTCCATTATGGATACAAATCAATCCCAGCAGGATTTCAAAGGGTTTCTTTAGGATGTCAGGTCCCTCTTTATCAGATCCCTGCTGGGATTCAGGGCCTGCCTGGTCACGGGGTGCTTTGATAAGGGCTGGATTTAAATCCCAGATCTGAGAACAGACATGAAAGGTCCCTGGGTTTCTAGGGGGTTGAAAAACTCAAGCTGGATTAGCTGCAGAGCTGAAAAATCAGGGTAAGAGAGAGCAAGGAGTGGCCAGCAGGCCCAGGCTCCTGATCACGCCCCTGGGATCCATGGGATCCATAGGATCCACGGCCTCTGGCACGTTGCTCCAGCACCCTGCAGGGTGACTGACAGCCGGGCAGGGGAAGGAGCCACCAGCAGCTCTGCCATGTGCACCATCATTCACCTTGCACGTGGCCTAAACAGCCACCAAGCACTGATGGACTGACTGAGCCGAAAATATCGGAGAGCTCTCAGTTTGCACTCCAAATTCCCTGCAGCCTGTTCCCTTCCTGATCCATCCCTTGAAGCAGCAAGAGTGGAATTCCTTCCATCGTTGCTCTTTCCCTCCTGTTTTCCACTCAACAAGAAAAAGAGCAGCCACGTGAACAGGAGTAAAAGCCCCAAACCCACAAAAAAGCACATTCTCAGCATCACTAATCCCTGCCAAACTGCCAGGAACCTTCCAAAACTACATCCAAGCTTGGAAACAGGGATCCAGTTGTTTGTTTAAGCAGCTATTGATCCAGTCTCTTCCAGCCAATTAAACTATTCACTATTTAAACTCATTAAACTGCTCATCCTGCTCCTGGAAGCCAGAGGCAAAGAAGAAATCGTGTCTAGATTAAATGGTGATGGTGAATGTGCCCATCCCAGTCCTTGGAGAGGTTGGAATTGCATCCCTGTTCCTCTGCTCTCTTTTCCTTCCTTTTTCTTGGAGTGATTCCCACCTGGATTCCTCAGCTCCAGCTCTCTGAGCAGCCTCAGGGGGACCATTTCATCCCCTTGGAGCCAACTCCATTTGTTGCATCCTTCATGCCTCAACCACCCCTAAAAGCAGGCAAGTGCTGATGGGCAGTGCAGCTGCTTCCACTTGGGAATGTTTCCAGTGGAACAGGGAGGGAATTCTGAGAAGCTGCCACCCACTGCACGTTATTGCTGGATAAAAGGTGAGGCAGCAAAGGATCAACAAAGGGAGATTTCAGCAAGACAAAGTCCAGACAAAGAGGCTGCAAGTGTGGCAGGGGCTGCTAAACAGGGAAAACTGCAAGGTCAGGCTGTGGGAACATGGATTATACTGAGGTCTGGAACTGGTGTTGGGAAGAAAGGGAGAAGGAGAAGGAGAAGGAGAAGGAGAAGGAGAAGGAGAAGGAGAAGGAGAAGGAGAAGGAGAAGGAGAAGGAGAAGGAGAAGGAGAAGGAGGAGAAGGAGAAGGAGAAGGAGAAGAAGGAGAAGGAGAAGGAGAAGGAGAAGGAGAAGGAGAAGGAGAAGGAGAAGGAGAAGGAGAAGAAGGAGAAGGAGAAGGAGAAGGAGAAGGAGAAGGAGAAGGAGAAGGAGAAGGAGAAGAAGGAGAAGGAGAAGGAGAAGGAGAAGGAGAAGGAGAAGGAGAAGGAGAAGGAGAAGGAGAAGGAGAAGGAGAAGGAGAAGGAGAAGGAGAAGGAGAAGCAGGAAGAGGAGGAGGAGGAGGAGGAGGAGGAGAAGGAGAAGGAGAAGGAGAAGGAGAAGGAGAAGGAGAAGGAGAAGGAGAAGGAGAAGGAGAAGGAGAAGGAGAAGGAGAAGGAGAAGGAGAAGGAGAAGCAGGAGGAGGAGGAGGAGGAGGAGGAGGAGGAGGAGGAGGAGGAGGAGGAGGAGGAGAAGGAGGAGAAGGAGGAGAAGGAGGAGAAGGAGGAGAAGGAGGAGAAGGGCCCGAAGTAACTGCACAGTGAATTTCCTTACCATGAGCCAGGCTCATTCCCTGAGCTGACCAATATCTCCGAGCTCCCCTTCATGGCACAGCCCTGCCAGTAAAGAACAGAAGTTCCTGCTGCTCCCACTGGAATTCTGTAGCGTGCCTGGCATTCCATACGTTATGCTGCCTGAGAATTCCTGCAGCCGTCCTCGGGAAGAGCAGTTCACTGCCACAGGAGGAACAAGAGGAAAGCAGCTGCCACTCTCGGGTTCTGTGCCCTGTAAAAAGTAAAACCAGATAAAGATCAAAGCTCCATAAAGCTGGAACCATCTCCAACCTCGGGACAGCACTTCTGTGGGAAAAGCGTAGATGGGCAATTAGGAAGGAGATCATCATGCAAATGGGCAAGGGGGGGAATTAAATTCTGCTGCTTTCTGATTGAGGCCTGCTTCAATTTGCAGCCTTTATAATATCAGTTTAATGGGACTTTTTGTGCTTTAAAGAGGTTTTTATTAGCTGGGGGTTGTCCCTGCCTGGACTGAGGCACAGCACAATGAGTCTCCTGCCTCCTGAAGCCGTGTCGTTATCCCAGCATCTGAAATTAAAAACCAGCACTCTGGGAAACCTCTCTACTCTGAGGAGAAGTGTGAGGAGCGTTTGGGTCTGTGGAGAGCCTGGAACAGCTCTGAGAGACACCAAACATCCTGTGGATCCCAATAAACAGCAAAACATTCCAGCAGCTCCTTCCAACACCGCCCTTGTAGGGAACTCTGTCACCCCAGTGGGTATTTGTGGGAGTAAGGAAGAAATCCCACTAATGACCTCAGTGTGATCACCTCTGGTTCGTCTGGGGATAAATCTCCTTTATCCTTCTGGGAGAATAAAGGAATCCAATGCTGCCTTAATCCCCAGCTCCTCAGAGTCTGCATTTCCAGAATCCATCTCCTGGCCCAGCATGGGAAGGGTTGTCCAGCGCTGGAACAGCTGCCCAGGGCAGTGGTGGAGTCACCAACCCTGGAAGTGCTCATAAAATACATGGATATGGCACTTGAGTGTTCATAAAATACCTGGGTAAATACATGGGTAAATATAGGGATAAATTCATGGGTAAATACGTGGATAAAAATATGGATAAATGTATATGGATAAACATATATGGATAATCCATGGATAAATATAGGGATAAATATGTAGGGATAAATATGTATGGATAAATACAGACCTTGCTTCCCTGAACACCAGGAGAGCCGGTGCTTTACCCAGATCCCAGTGCCCTGCACGGCTGCGCTGACACGAGCGCAGGCCGATCGCTCTGCCCAGCACCATCCCTCATTCTCCTCCCACGGCTCCCCAAGCGGCCCCAAACCACCCCAGCGTGTCTGTGTCGGGGCCAGGGCCTGCCCCGAGCCCGACCAGAGCCCTGCACCAGCTCCCACCCCCGGGTGAGCTGGGAATGCACTGAGAGCTCGGCTCCCCGGGCTCCCCAGCACCCAAACCGGTCCTCAGACACACAGAAATGCCCAACCTGCCCCTCTGGGCACAGCCAAACACCACAATTCCATCATCCCCAAGCAACTCTGGCACTTGCCTCTTCACCTCTGCCCATTTCCAGTAGCCGGGGCTAGGACCGGGCTGTCAGTAATAGCATTCCCTAGGCAGTTCATCCCAGCACAGAGGAGAAGAGGAGCCTGTCCCTGACCCACACCATGGGCAGGACAAGGGGGGCCCTAGCTGGCTTTGCCTACTCCAGCACCAAAGCTCTTGGTCCCAAAGATGGGGCGAGTTCAGTGGTTTTTCCTGTCCTGAAAGAGAGCAGAAAAGGGAAGTTAATCCCACTGTGGAATCCAAGACTCCTGCATTTCCTATTTCTGCTCTGATTGCTCACCGTGGAGTTTTAGCCATGGAAAAAAAAGGAGAATGACACCATATCAAATAAAAAGTGCCCTTTTCCAGCATTTTTGTTCCAGGCATTAAAAGGATGCTCATTTCTCTTCTAGCATTGTTTCCCTCATTTTAGGAGAACCGTTTTCATCCCAGGCCCCACTCGTCAGTTGTTCGATCCTCTGGCACTGGATTTGGACAAAAGAAGGGACGCACCTGGACTGCAGGAAATCACTGAGAGAAACCCTTCTAAAACGTGACAGAGAAAAACAACAGGAGATGCAGGAAGACACATCCCTCATTTGCACGTCTGGAACGCTTTTCTAAAGACTTCTCTGCATCTGGATGCTCTTTGCTCTTGGCTTTCTTCACAGGAATGCATTTGCTGCTAAACACGTCTCAGACCCTTACCTGATCGGGATAAGGTGGGATGGAGATGAAGACTCCCACAGGGAATAGCCAGGGAGATGCAGGGCCTGGGAACATCAAGGACGGAGAAGAGAAGGAACAGGGATTGTTTTTCTTGTTTAGAGCCAGCAGTGCTGTGAGCTTGGAGAACACACGGCACCGCAGGGATCCAGGGCAGGAGCGGGATAACTGCGGGATAAGGGGAATCTGCTCCCACTCCAGGGCTGTGCCAGTGAAGGAGGGGAATTTTTTAGTGCCTTCATTACACACAAAAACCAAACCCAGCACCACCGAGCTGGACTTTCGTGAGCCGCAAAACAAAGCGGCCCCTGGCCTTTGGGGGAACACAACCTCACCGAGTCACGGAGCCAGGGCATGACACTTGGGAATGATCCTTGCTGCTGCCTGCAGGCAAATCGGATGAGGGAGCCACAGGAGCTGCGGGGTTTCCTGCTCTTCCTGCAACGCCATCGGTCCAGACCAGGAGACCTTTCCTGGAACAGATCTTCCCTGTAAAGGGAGCTACACCAAAGCTCAAGCCCTCATTTAGAGACCCTTGGAAAAGAAAAGGTGAGAGGGGATTACCTGGAGCCCCAGGGGACCGAGGCGAAGGCGATGAAGAAGCAGACAGCAAAGTGCTTCCACTGCTTCTCACTCCAGCAAAGGGAACATCCCTGGAATTTCATGGCCAGCGTCGCTCCCAAACCCCACAGGTGAACCCACACGTACTCCAGGACTGATCTCCTTCAAACTTCCAGCAGCACAGACTCACCGGGAGGAACTGCAATCCAAGGACACACATCAGCAACCGTCTTCCCGCTTGCCCCTCTCTCCACATTTTCCCTTTCCAGCGGGATGCAGGTGCCACCCCCCAGAGGCAGGAAAACTGCCTTGCAATCCGCTACAAAACCTGCCTGGAAAGCCCAGGATGCCCGGAGCCAGCAGCCGTTTCTCCTGGAGCTCCTGCTGACAGGCATTTGAAGCCTGCTGTGCCTCACAGCTGCTTTTCTGCCAAGGGCATTCCCATCTTTTCTTTTTTAGCCCAAAGAAAGGTTTGCAAAGCTGAGTTCTGTGAGAAGCGCTTCATATTTGGATCATTCTTAACTTGGAGTTTCCCTTGGCACCAAAATCAGGGGCTCACCTTTTGCTTGGAGCTTGGCTGAAGTCCTCAGCAATGCCAGGGAATGTGGCCATTGGAGGCTTTGGGCAGATTTGGCTCATCTGCCTTTTTAGGCCTTGTTTCTTTCTCTCAGCCTTCCCACTGGATTGTGGCCTCCGAGGAATACGTAAAATCCCATTCCATTCCTATTCTTTCGGACAATTTTTTGTACCGTCCCTGTACAAAACGAGGCCCCCTGTTCGGATGCTTTTCCCCACCGTTCCCCGGCACTTTTATCTGCCGGTGCATTCCCTGCGTTGCTTGGGCTCTTCCCAGCTCTCTGAGCTCCTTCACAAGGCAGGAGATCGATTTGGCCCAGGAACTAAACCCTCCCGAGGAATTGTCTGATGCCATCTCCGCATTTGACACCTGATCCTTGTGCTCAAAGGATCCCTCTTTCTTCCCTTCAGCCAATTCCAAGGCTCGCTGCCCCCAGCTGCGATCAGGCCCCAGCCTGATCCCTGCAGTCTTCCCTGCCGGAATCCTGCTCAGGAATCCCTGGGCTACAAATGTAAGAATTCATTCTTCCCACCCCTGCCCAGTTCCAAAGGATTTGGTGTCTGCCTTACCCGGCTGGAGCCTGCTTCCAACTCTGTTCTTGCTGCTTCTGCTGCTTTCCAGTTCCCAGGAATTCCACCGACGGAGCGACAGCGTTTTCCAGCTCCGCCAGGATTCCCTCTGCTGCGTTTGGGTGCTGGAAGGATATCAAAACCAGGCTCTCTGGGGCTTTACTATCAGGAAATTACATCCCCGGATTTGTTCATTTCCAAATATTATCTCTTCCCAACAAAGCACTGGGCATCCAAGGAATACAGAAAGTGATGGGCTGACCACTGCTTACTCCTCTGGAATGTCAGAGCTTGGAAAAAAAGGGCACTTGAGGCTTCTCCTGGTGCTGCCCGTGAGGTGTATTTTACTTGAGAGCCCCTTCCCGTGTCTTTCCCTGTATCCACCAAAAAATCCACCCCTTCATTCCCCAGCTGCTTGCTTCCTCCCTCTTTTCCTGTATCCAACAGAATTTTAACAGGTCAATAGTCCCCTCTGCAAGAGCACCTTTCATTCCAAACCTAAGAACAAACGAATCACTTCCCTTCCACCGTCCTTATTAGGATTCCACTGAGAGCAGTGGATGGAAAACGATCCTCTCCTGGTCCCTGCTGGATTCCCGGAGCAGGGATCCTTTCCCTCTTTCCCCCCACCACGGTGCCCTCCTCCCCCTCCCGCCCCACCCCACACCCTTTTCAGGCTTTGTTCCACAGCTTTTGCCTCCAGGCCTCAGATCCTTTCGTTCTCCACGAGCTCCCAGCAGCTCCACAGCCTTCCCGCTCCCATCCTGACCATTTCTCCGGGAATGGAGCTCCGCATTTCAATTGCCTTCTCTTTTCTCTGACAATTCCCACCAATCCAGAAGACCTAAAGCTGACACAAGGAACACTCGGTGCCCACAAATCCAAACCCAGACCCGGCCATCCCCAAACCAGCAATTCCCGGACAGTTTGCGTTCATTCCAACCTAACACTGAGGACTCACCCAACCCTTCAAAATTCCCAAGAAATATCCTGTTGCCTTCACAGCTCCCAGGGGATTCTGCTTCGTGCTCACACGAAGGATTTGGGACTTCCCTGAAAAAACCCGTGCAGGGCACGCTGGAATCCCCGATCCCGTGAATCCGGGGAGCGTGAAAAGCTCGGTCCAGCCTGGGCCCCCGGAAATTTTTGCCAAGTATCCCCCAAGTCCTCGGGATAACAGAACTCTCTGGTACTGCATTTTTGGCGTTGTAAAGCCTGGAATTCCTTTATTCCTAGTGCTGGGCTCTGCATATGGCCGAGAAAATCCCGGCCTCCACACAGACCCAGATTCCAAACTTTTTGATACATTTCAGCAAGCCGAGAAATTCACCTTCCCTACTTCTTCTTAAGGGCATCCTTCTCTTCCCTTACCCGGCGTGCTCTCTCCCACTGGGGGTGGGTTTTCCCCTTCCCATGCTAATTAGTCCCTACTTCTAGGAGGTTTAGGTACCTTTCTTCCCTGGGACGGATTTCTTAACACAGCTACCGAGGCTTTGGGAGTCTCCTTTATCTTCTACTTTCTGGATCCATAAATGCCACAATCCAGACGCCCAACTTCAACAAGACATCCTTTCTACCTAAAAACACACACTCTCAACTCTTAGATCTTTTAAAGTTTTACCCCCGCAAAATTCCCCTATTTTTCCACCACTGAATTCCTCAGTCCTGCTTCCAAGGATTTCTTGAATACCACGGGGCTTTTCTCAAGATTTACCCCCACGACCTTCCCTACGTGCCCACTGCTCATCACCTCATTTTTCCCTCAATGTGGTCGTTCTCCACCCCAGAGAGTTTGTCAAGTGTTGCCTCCAAAATGTTCCCCATCTCTCCACTACTCAGTTCCCCATTTTGCCTCCAAAATATTCAATCTGTCCCCTCCAGCTTGCATCCACTTTTACCCCCAGCGTTTTACTTCCTCTACAATATTGATTCAACCTTTTCCACCCCAAAAATGTGCATTCTCTCCCTTAAACAGCACCTCAGCTTTTCCCTCAAAAATGCCCCAGAGGGAAACTCAGATTCAGCCCCCAAACTCCCATTTGCCTACACAAACAGTTCTTGTGGCCCCTCTCAATTCCCCCAGGCTTTCAGCTCAAGGAAGAACTGGAAGCCTATTCCCTCATCTCCACCCTTGTTTTGCTTTCCTGGAAAACCTTGCGATCCCACACTTTCTCCAAGAGATCTGCTGGGACTACTGGAAGGTTTGCTCTCTCAGAGCGCCAGGGGGCTTTACAGCACTTGTTCCTCTGCATCTTTACCCTTTTATCAGCTTTCCCCTGGAATGGTGTTGTGGGAGAAGCTTGGAACTACCAGAAATGGATCACGTTCACATTTTTTCCCCCACCAGTTTTTATCTGGTTTCAGATTCCTGGAATTACCCTCAAATGTGCCCTAGAACACTGCTGTGAAAGGATCAATGAGAAGAACAGCCGGAAAGCAGAAAACCACCTCCAGCAGCAGCCAGAATGATCCCATTTCTCTTCTTACCTGGTCCTGCCAGAGCTCCCAACAGCCATTCCCATTCCAAAACAAGAGCTATGGAAGACATTCCTGCTGTCCGTGAGGGTGAGGCGGCAGTTCTGGATGTTCTTCGCTGTGCAATCAGACAACAAACAGAGTGTAAATGATCCTGGTGGTCCCTTCCAAGCCAAACCAGCCCGTGATTCCATGCGTGGATCAGCACCTGTCCCAGCTCCATTCCAGAAACCTCCTCCCACTAACCCAGAACTTTCCTTTTTCTGCTCAACATCAGGGCTTTGCTGCCGAGTGCCCCGGGCAGGGGACGCCTCAGCCTTCCCTGGGACCGCAGCATTCCCTGCGCTGCCTCAGCATCCCCTGCGCTGCTGTTCCACGCCCATCCCGTGGTCCAGCGCCTGCGCGGGCTGCAGTGCCGGGCTCTCCCCACGAGGCGGCAGCACCGGGAGCGAGCAGCCCCGGCCAGTCCCGCTGTCTCGGGGCAGCTGCGCCTTTAACCCGCCCTGAGCCGGCGGGGCCGTGAATACAGCGGGCACAAACGCCACCGCTCCCCTTTATTTCACCCTCAGAGGCACAGGATCGCAGCATTTCCTGGGCTGCAAGGGACCCACAGGGAGCATCGAGTCCAAATCCTGGCCCTGCACCCCAAGAATCCCACCCTGTGCCCGAGAGCCTTGTTCAGACCCAAACTCTTCCCCCAAGATCCTGAAAACACAGCGGGGCTGGGAGAAGGATGACCACGGAGGATTTTTTTATACAGATCTCCTTGCACGATCGTTAAATAATATTATTAGACAGTCCATGAACGCATCCCTGTGCCGGGACAGCCACCCCTGTGCCGGAACACTCATCCCTGGGCCGGAATACCGATCCCCCGCGGCCCCCACCGTCCGCTCGGGGCTGTCCCCGTTCCCCGCTCACCTCCGAGCCCGGAGCACCCGCCCCGGTGCCCCCGGCCCGGCAGCGCTGCTCCCCGGGCTCCCCGCCATCGCCGCTCCTGGCGAAGAAGGGCGGAAGTCACCGGTACCGCACCGATGTGGCTATTCGACCTTCTCAAGATGGCGGCCGGAAGGACCCCCCCCTCGCCCCCCCGCTCCGTCTATTCGACTGCCTGAATGCTCCCGCCTGCCCCAGGCGCCGCTGACCCCACAGTCGGTGTCCGCGTAGCGGGAAACGCCTCAGAAAATTGCGCGCAAGCGCTGGGCTGGCGTCGGCGTCGGCGTCGCGTTCAGGCAGCCGAATAGACGCAGCTTGGGGGGGCCTTCCCTGCCGCCATATTGAGAAGGTCAGAAAACAGTGCACACGACCGCCATCTTTAGTGTGGCAGTGACGACACTTCCGCCCTTCGCCGCCATCTTGGGTGCTGGCAGAAGCCACTTCCGGTCGAGCCGCCATCTTTAGTGTGGTACACTTAGGGCCCCCGCCGCCCCTCACAAGGGCTTCTGTCTAGTCGGCTGCCTGAATCCGGCCCGGACTCCGACGCCGGCACCGCGCTTTCCGCGCGATTTTCCGCGGTGCTTCCCGGTGCGAGGACACGGCTGGCGGGGTCAGCCGCGCCGGAGGCGGGCGACGGCTCCGCGACCGGCGGCAGGCATCGGCAGGGACACCTCTCGCAGGGGGCCTACTGCGTCCGCCATCTTGAGTGTGGCGGAAGTGTAAACCACCCTCTGCAAGGTCCTGGCAGATAATAAAATAATAAAATAAAATAAATACTGTCATATTCTAATAAAAACGTCACTTAACGCCGTCCCGAGAGCGCGGAACTGCGCCTTCCTTTCCGAGCCGCCTCCTTGAGAGCGACACGCGGGCGGCTCTATTCCGACCGTGCCCGCCCGGTGCCTCCCGCCCGGGTCGCGCTGCGACCGCGCCTCTGCTGCCCGGCAAAACCGGCCCCGCCGGGCCGCCCCCCGCGCTGTCATTCCCCGCGGTCACCGCCCCGCACGGCGCCCGTTCCTTTCCATAGCTGTGGCCCCGCTCATGCACGGCCGTGTCCCTTGGCGCTGCGAACCGCCCTTCGCCCCTCCCCTCCGCTGACAGACCCGGCCCCGCTCGCTCGGCTCAGCCGGCACCGGGCGGCAGCAGCGCCGGGGCGCCGTGTCGGGGGCGGCAGTGCCGCGCTCTCGCCACCAGGCGGCAGCAGCGCCGCCCAGCTCAGCCCGGGGGCAGGCACAGAGCACAGGGAAAAGCCGGCTCCGGGCGCTCTGCAGCTCCTGCAGCCCGAGCGTCTCGGCTCCTGCGGCCAGGCGCTTGCTGCTTTCCTTCCTACAGAAAAACGCCGGCTCCTTATTCTCAAAACCTGCGGATCGCTATTCCCAGCTTCTTATATTGCTGTATGCGACAGAGTAGACAGAGAGGGCTGGCTTATTTCCAAATGAATTTACATCTAAATCAGTAGCATTTGCCTATAGACGTAAAAGTGAAGAACTTAACAGGTTTTAGTATTCTGCACACAGCCCTCGCTGGGAGGAATGGTAAAAAGTTAAAAACAAATGAAATTTTAAAAGTAGAAAGTTAGAAACAAAGTTACAATGGCAGAAATTTAGAAACAAACAAAGAGGTAAAATACAAGAAACAAACAAATTTCTAAAGGGAGAAAGTTGAAAACAAACAAAGTTAGAAAAAAACAAACAAAAATTAGAAACAAACAAAATTAGAAAGGTAGAAATTTAGAAACAAAGTCAGAAAGGCAAGTGTTGAGCCTTTGACAGGGTACCCCTCCTTCTCGGACCAGGGTGAAAGAGCAGAGGAGGCTGCTGTTCTGCTAAGTTCTTTATTTCACGGTCTCACAGCTGTCTTGAAGGCAGAGTTCGAATGGGGTTACATGATACAGCCAAGCAGCAGCAGCAGGCAAAACCAGCTTCTTCTATATGCTCCATACACTATATTTTTTCTTATAGAAGTGTGGATTCCATTTGTTCATTGACCAGTAAGATTAACACACGATTCTAGTTTTCCTTAAACCCATCCTGGTCTAATTCTAACAGTCGTAAGCCTCACACAAGTGTCATCTGCCCTTGTTCCATAAGGAATCCCTCTACAGACAGGGAGTTGTCACCGGCCCCGTGCTCATGGGCTGCAGGGGACACCCGCACTGAGGAGGAAATGGAAATGGGAAAGAGGGAACTGCAACCTGATGGGACGCACCTCTGGCACCACATTTCCTCTTCTTCCTGCTGTCCTGGAAAACCCCAAGTAAATCCGGTCCCTCAGACCTTGCATCCCTGAACACCAGGAGAGCCGGTGTTTTACCCAGATCCCAGTGCCCTGCACGGCTGCGCTGACACGAGCACAGGCCGATTGCTCCGCCCAGCACCATCCCTCATTTTCTTCCCATTGCTCCCCAAGCGTCCCCAAACCACCCCAGCGTGTCTGTGCCGGGGCCAGGGCCTGCCCCGAGCCCGACCAGAGGCTGTCACCCAGCCCTGCACCAGCTCCCACCCCCGGGTGAGCTGGGAATGCACTGAGAGCTCGGCTCCCCGGGCTCCCCAGCACCCAAACCGGTCCTCAGACACACAGAAATGCCCAACCTGCCCCTCTGGGCACAGCCAAACACCACAATTCCATCATCCCCAAGCAACTCTGGCACTTGCCTCTTCACCTCCGCCCATTTCCAGTAGCCGGGGCTAGGACCGGGCTGTCAGAAATAGCATTCCCTAGGCAGTTCATCCCAGCACAGAGGAGAAGAGGAGCCTGTCCCTGACCCACACCATGGGCAGGACAAGGGGGGCCCTAGCTGGCTTTGCCTACTCCAGCACCAAAGCTCTTGGTCCCAAAGATGGGGCGAGTTCAGTGGTTTTTCCTGTCCTGAAAGAGAGCAGAAAAGGGAAGTTAATCCCACTGTGGAATCCAAGACTCCTGCATTTCCTATTTCTGCTCTGATTGCTCACCGTGGAGTTTTAGCCATGGAAAAAAAAGGAGAATGACACCATATCAAATAAAAAGTTGATTAATCCACGTAGGGGCTGTGGAGAGGATACAAAGGAGCTTTTCCATGATTTTGGGGCTTGAAGAGGGACTGAATTTCCCTCAAAGCTGGGAAGGGCCTGAGGATAATAAAGCAAAGGAGCAGCTTCATCTCTCCCTGGCAGAGAGCTCGGGGCTCCATTATGGATACAAATCAATCCCAGCAGGATTTCAAAGGGTTTCTTTAGGATGTCAGGTCCCTCTTTATCAGATCCCTGCTGGGATTCAGGGCCTGCCTGGTCACGGGGTGCTTTGATAAGGGCTGGATTTAAATCCCAGATCTGAGAACAGACATGAAAGGTCCCTGGGTTTCTAGGGGGTTGAAAAACTCAAGCTGGATTCGCTGCAGAGCTGAAAAATCAGGGTAAGAGAGAGCAAGGAGTGGCCAGCAGGCCCAGGCTCCTGATCACGCCCCTGGGATCCATGGGATCCATGGGATCCATAGGATCCACGGCCTCTGGCACGCTGCTCCAGCACCCTGCAGGGTGACTGACAGCCGGGCAGGGGAAGGAGCCACCAGCAGCTCTGCCATGTGCACCATCATTCACCTTGCACGTGGCCTAAACAGCCACCAAGCACTGATGGACTGACTGAGCCGAAAATATCGGAGAGCTCTCAGTTTGCACTCCAAATTCCCTGCAGCCTGTTCCCTTCCTGATCCATCCCTTGAAGCAGCAAGAGTGGAATTCCTTCCATCGTT
Organism: Coloeus monedula; assembly: GCF_965178545.1. NCBI lineage: Eukaryota > Metazoa > Chordata > Aves > Passeriformes > Corvidae > Coloeus > Coloeus monedula. Next base: position 19,849 of record NW_028120374.1, read on the forward strand.
GCTCTTTCCCTCCTGTTTTCCACTCAACAAGAAAAAGAGCAGCCACGTGAACAGGAGTAAAAGCCCCAAACCCACAAAAAAGCACATTCTCAGCATCACTAATCCCTGCCAAACTGCCAGGAACCTTCCAAAACTACATCCAAGCTTGGAAACAGGGATCCAGTTGTTTGTTTAAGCAGCTATTGATCCAGTCTCTTCCAGCTAATTAAACTATTCACTATTTAAACTCATTAAACTGCTCATCCTGCTCCTGGCAGCCAGAGGCAAAGAAGAAATCGTGTCTAGATTAAATGGTGTTGGTGAATGTGCCCATCCCAGTCCTTGGAGAGGTTGGAATTGCATCCCTGTTCCTCTGCTCTCTTTTCCTTCCTTTTTCTTGGAGTGATTCCCACCTGGATTCCTCAGCTCCAGCTCTCTGAGCAGCCTCAGGGGGACCATTTCATCCCCTTGGAGCCAACTCCATTTGTTGCATCCTTCATGCCTCAACCACCCCTAAAAGCAGGCAAGTGCTGATGGGCAGTGCAGCTGCTTCCACTTGGGAATGTTTCCAGTGGAACAGGGAGGGAATTCTGAGAAGCTGCCACCCACTGCACGTTATTGCTGGATAAAAGGTGAGGCAGCAAAGGATCAACAAAGGGAGATTTCAGCAAGACAAAGTCCAGACAGAGAGGCTGCAAGTGTGGCTGGGGCTGCTAAACTGGGAAAACTGCAAGGTCAGGCTGTGGGAACATGGATTATACTGAGGTCTGGAACTGGTGTTGGGAAGAGAGGGAGAAGGAGAAGGAGGAGAAGGAGGAGAAGGAGGAGAAGGAGGAGAAGGAGAAGGAGAAGGAGAAGGAGAAGGAGAAGGAGAAGGAGAAGGAGAAGGAGAAGGAGAAGGAGAAGGAGAAGGAGAAGGAGAAGGAGAAGGAGAAGGAGAAGGAGAAGGAGGAGAAGGAGGAGAAGGAGAAGGGCCCAAAGTAACTGCACAGTGAATTTCCTTACCATGAGCCAGGCTCATTCCCTGAGCTGACCAATATCTCCGAGCTCCCCTTCATGGCACAGCCCTGCCAGTAAAGAACAGAAGTTCCTGCTGCTCCCACTGGAATTCTGTAGCGTGCCTGGCATTCCATACGTTATGCTGCCTGAGAATTCCTGCAGCCGTCCTCGGGAAGAGCAGTTCACTGCCACAGGAGGAACAAGAGGAAAGCAGCTGCCACTCTCGGGTTCTGTGCCCTGTAAAAAGTAAAAGCAGATAAAGATCAAAGCTCCATAAAGCTGGAACCATCTCCAACCTCGGGACAGCACTTCTGTGGGAAAAGCGTAGATGGGCAATTAGGAAGGAGATCATCATGCAAATGGGCAAGGGGGGGAATTAAATTCTGCTGCTTTCTGATTGAGGCCTGCTTCAATTTGCAGCCTTTATAATATCAGTTTAATGGGACTTTTTGTGCTTTAAAGAGGTTTTTATTAGCTGGGGGTTGTCCCTGCCTGGACTGAGGCACAGCACAATGAGTCTCCTGCCTCCTGAAGCCGTGTCGTTATCCCAGCATCTGAAATTAAAAACCAGCACTCTGGGAAACCTCTCTACTCTGAGGAGAAGTGTGAGGAGCGTTTGGGTCTGTGGAGAGCCTGGAACAGCTCTGAGAGACACCAAACATCCTGTGGATCCCAATAAACAGCAAAACATTCCAGCAGCTCCTTCCAACACCGCCCTTGTAGGGAACTCTGTCACCCCAGTGGGTATTTGTGGGAGTAAGGAAGAAATCCCACTAATGACCTCAGTGTGATCACCTCTGGTTCGTCTGGGGATAAATCTCCTTTATCCTTCTGGGAGAATAAAGGAATCCAATGCTGCCTTAATCCCCAGCTCCTCAGAGTCTGCATTTCCAGAATCCATCTCCTGGCCCAGCATGGGAAGGGTTGTCCAGCGCTGGAACAGCTGCCCAGGGCAGTGGTGGAGTCACCAACCCTGGAAGTGCTCATAAAATACATGGATATGGCACTTGAGTGTTCATAAAATACCTGGGTAAATACATGGGTAAATATAGGGATAAATTCATGGGTAAATACGTGGATAAAAATATGGATAAATGTATATGGATAAACATATATGGATAATCCATGGATAAATATAGGGATAAATATGTAGGGATAAATATGTATGGATAAATACAGACCTTGCTTCCCTGAACACCAGGAGAGCCGGTGCTTTACCCAGATCCCAGTGCCCTGCACGGCTGCGCTGACACGAGCGCAGGCCGATCGCTCTGCCCAGCACCATCCCTCATTCTCCTCCCACGGCTCCCCAAGCGGCCCCAAACCACCCCAGCGTGTCTGTGCCAGGGCCAGGGCCTGCCCCGAGCCCGACCAGAGCCCTGCACCAGCTCCCACCCCCGGGTGAGCTGGGAATGCACTGAGAGCTCGGCTCCCCGGGCTCCCCAGCACCCAAACCGGTCCTCAGACACACAGAAATGCCCAACCTGCCCCTCTGGGCACAGCCAAACACCACAATTCCATCATCCCCAAGCAACTCTGGCACTTGCCTCTTCACCTCTGCCCATTTCCAGTAGCCGGGGCTAGGACCGGGCTGTCAGAAATAGCATTCCCTAGGCAGTTCATCCCAGCGCAGAGGAGAAGAGGAGCCTGTCCCTGACCCACACCATGGGCAGGACAAGGGGGGCCCTAGCTGGCTTTGCCTACTCCAGCACCAAAGCTCTTGGTCCCAAAGATGGGGCGAGTTCAGTGGTTTTTCCTGTCCTGAAAGAGAGCAGAAAAGGGAAGTTAATCCCACTGTGGAATCCAAGACTCCTGCATTTCCTATTTCTGCTCTGATTGCTCACCGTGGAGTTTTAGCCATGGAAAAAAAAGGAGAATGACACCATATCAAATAAAAAGTTGATTAATCCACATAGGGGCTGTGGAGAGGATACAAAGGAGCTTTTCCATGATTTTGGGGCTTGAAGAGGGACTGAATTTCCCTCAAAGCTGGGAAGGGCCTGAGGATAATAAAGCAAAGGAGCAGCTTCATCTCTCCCTGGCAGAGAGCTCGGGGCTCCATTATGGATACAAATCAATCCCAGCAGGATTTCAAAGGGTTTCTTTAGGATGTCAGGTCCCTCTTTATCAGATCCCTGCTGGGATTCAGGGCCTGCCTGGTCACGGGGTGCTTTGATAAGGGCTGGATTTAAATCCCAGATCTGAGAACAGACATGAAAGGTCCCTGGGTTTCTAGGGGGTTGAAAAACTCAAGCTGGATTAGCTGCAGAGCTGAAAAATCAGGGTAAGAGAGAGCAAGGAGTGGCCAGCAGGCCCAGGCTCCTGATCACGCCCCTGGGATCCATGGGATCCATAGGATCCACGGCCTCTGGCACGTTGCTCCAGCACCCTGCAGGGTGACTGACAGCCGGGCAGGGGAAGGAGCCACCAGCAGCTCTGCCATGTGCACCATCATTCACCTTGCACGTGGCCTAAACAGCCACCAAGCACTGATGGACTGACTGAGCCGAAAATATCGGAGAGCTCTCAGTTTGCACTCCAAATTCCCTGCAGCCTGTTCCCTTCCTGATCCATCCCTTGAAGCAGCAAGAGTGGAATTCCTTCCATCGTTGCTCTTTCCCTCCTGTTTTCCACTCAACAAGAAAAAGAGCAGCCACGTGAACAGGAGTAAAAGCCCCAAACCCACAAAAAAGCACATTCTCAGCATCACTAATCCCTGCCAAACTGCCAGGAACCTTCCAAAACTACATCCAAGCTTGGAAACAGGGATCCAGTTGTTTGTTTAAGCAGCTATTGATCCAGTCTCTTCCAGCCAATTAAACTATTCACTATTTAAACTCATTAAACTGCTCATCCTGCTCCTGGAAGCCAGAGGCAAAGAAGAAATCGTGTCTAGATTAAATGGTGATGGTGAATGTGCCCATCCCAGTCCTTGGAGAGGTTGGAATTGCATCCCTGTTCCTCTGCTCTCTTTTCCTTCCTTTTTCTTGGAGTGATTCCCACCTGGATTCCTCAGCTCCAGCTCTCTGAGCAGCCTCAGGGGGACCATTTCATCCCCTTGGAGCCAACTCCATTTGTTGCATCCTTCATGCCTCAACCACCCCTAAAAGCAGGCAAGTGCTGATGGGCAGTGCAGCTGCTTCCACTTGGGAATGTTTCCAGTGGAACAGGGAGGGAATTCTGAGAAGCTGCCACCCACTGCACGTTATTGCTGGATAAAAGGTGAGGCAGCAAAGGATCAACAAAGGGAGATTTCAGCAAGACAAAGTCCAGACAAAGAGGCTGCAAGTGTGGCAGGGGCTGCTAAACAGGGAAAACTGCAAGGTCAGGCTGTGGGAACATGGATTATACTGAGGTCTGGAACTGGTGTTGGGAAGAAAGGGAGAAGGAGAAGGAGAAGGAGAAGGAGAAGGAGAAGGAGAAGGAGAAGGAGAAGGAGAAGGAGAAGGAGAAGGAGAAGGAGAAGGAGAAGGAGGAGAAGGAGAAGGAGAAGAAGGAGAAGGAGAAGGAGAAGGAGAAGGAGAAGGAGAAGGAGAAGGAGAAGAAGGAGAAGGAGAAGGAGAAGGAGAAGGAGAAGGAGAAGGAGAAGGAGAAGGAGAAGGAGAAGGAGAAGAAGGAGAAGGAGAAGGAGAAGGAGAAGGAGAAGGAGAAGGAGAAGGAGAAGGAGAACGAGAAGGAGAAGGAGAAGGAGAAGGAGAAGGAGAAGGAGAAGGAGAAGCAGGAGGAGGAGGAGGAGGAGGAGGAGGAGGAGAAGGAGAAGGAGAAGGAGAAGGAGAAGGAGAAGGAGAAGGAGAAGGAGAAGGAGAAGGAGAAGGAGAAGGAGAAGGAGAAGGAGAAGGAGAAGCAGGAGGAGGAGGAGGAGGAGGAGGAGGAGGAGGAGGAGGAGGAGAAGGAGGAGAAGGAGGAGAAGGAGGAGAAGGAGGAGAAGGAGGAGAAGGGCCCGAAGTAACTGCACAGTGAATTTCCTTACCATGAGCCAGGCTCATTCCCTGAGCTGACCAATATCTCCGAGCTCCCCTTCATGGCACAGCCCTGCCAGTAAAGAACAGAAGTTCCTGCTGCTCCCACTGGAATTCTGTAGCGTGCCTGGCATTCCATACGTTATGCTGCCTGAGAATTCCTGCAGCCGTCCTCGGGAAGAGCAGTTCACTGCCACAGGAGGAACAAGAGGAAAGCAGCTGCCACTCTCGGGTTCTGTGCCCTGTAAAAAGTAAAACCAGATAAAGATCAAAGCTCCATAAAGCTGGAACCATCTCCAACCTCGGGACAGCACTTCTGTGGGAAAAGCGTAGATGGGCAATTAGGAAGGAGATCATCATGCAAATGGGCAAGGGGGGGAATTAAATTCTGCTGCTTTCTGATTGAGGCCTGCTTCAATTTGCAGCCTTTATAATATCAGTTTAATGGGACTTTTTGTGCTTTAAAGAGGTTTTTATTAGCTGGGGGTTGTCCCTGCCTGGACTGAGGCACAGCACAATGAGTCTCCTGCCTCCTGAAGCCGTGTCGTTATCCCAGCATCTGAAATTAAAAACCAGCACTCTGGGAAACCTCTCTACTCTGAGGAGAAGTGTGAGGAGCGTTTGGGTCTGTGGAGAGCCTGGAACAGCTCTGAGAGACACCAAACATCCTGTGGATCCCAATAAACAGCAAAACATTCCAGCAGCTCCTTCCAACACCGCCCTTGTAGGGAACTCTGTCACCCCAGTGGGTATTTGTGGGAGTAAGGAAGAAATCCCACTAATGACCTCAGTGTGATCACCTCTGGTTCGTCTGGGGATAAATCTCCTTTATCCTTCTGGGAGAATAAAGGAATCCAATGCTGCCTTAATCCCCAGCTCCTCAGAGTCTGCATTTCCAGAATCCATCTCCTGGCCCAGCATGGGAAGGGTTGTCCAGCGCTGGAACAGCTGCCCAGGGCAGTGGTGGAGTCACCAACCCTGGAAGTGCTCATAAAATACATGGATATGGCACTTGAGTGTTCATAAAATACCTGGGTAAATACATGGGTAAATATAGGGATAAATTCATGGGTAAATACGTGGATAAAAATATGGATAAATGTATATGGATAAACATATATGGATAATCCATGGATAAATATAGGGATAAATATGTAGGGATAAATATGTATGGATAAATACAGACCTTGCTTCCCTGAACACCAGGAGAGCCGGTGCTTTACCCAGATCCCAGTGCCCTGCACGGCTGCGCTGACACGAGCGCAGGCCGATCGCTCTGCCCAGCACCATCCCTCATTCTCCTCCCACGGCTCCCCAAGCGGCCCCAAACCACCCCAGCGTGTCTGTGTCGGGGCCAGGGCCTGCCCCGAGCCCGACCAGAGCCCTGCACCAGCTCCCACCCCCGGGTGAGCTGGGAATGCACTGAGAGCTCGGCTCCCCGGGCTCCCCAGCACCCAAACCGGTCCTCAGACACACAGAAATGCCCAACCTGCCCCTCTGGGCACAGCCAAACACCACAATTCCATCATCCCCAAGCAACTCTGGCACTTGCCTCTTCACCTCCGCCCATTTCCAGTAGCCGGGGCTAGGACCGGGCTGTCAGAAATAGCATTCCCTAGGCAGTTCATCCCAGCACAGAGGAGAAGAGGAGCCTGTCCCTGACCCACACCATGGGCAGGACAAGGGGGGCCCTAGCTGGCTTTGCCTACTCCAGCACCAAAGCTCTTGGTCCCAAAGATGGGGCGAGTTCAGTGGTTTTTCCTGTCCTGAAAGAGAGCAGAAAAGGGAAGTTAATCCCACTGTGGAATCCAAGACTCCTGCATTTCCTATTTCTGCTCTGATTGCTCACCGTGGAGTTTTAGCCATGGAAAAAAAAGGAGAATGACACCATATCAAATAAAAAGTGCCCTTTCCCAGCATTTTTGTTCCAGGCATTAAAAGGATGCTCATTTCTCTTCTAGCATTGTTTCCCTCATTTTAGGAGAACCGTTTTCATCCCAGGCCCCACTCGTCAGTTGTTCGATCCTCTGGCACTGGATTTGGACAAAAGAAGGGACGCACCTGGACTGCAGGAAATCACTGAGAGAAACCCTTCTAAAACGTGACAGAGAAAAACAACAGGAGATGCAGGAAGACACATCCCTCATTTGCACGTCTGGAACGCTTTTCTAAAGACTTCTCTGCATCTGGATGCTCTTTGCTCTTGGCTTTCTTCACAGGAATGCATTTGCTGCTAAACACGTCTCAGACCCTTACCTGATCGGGATAAGGTGGGATGGAGATGAAGACTCCCACAGGGAATAGCCAGGGAGATGCAGGGCCTGGGAACATCAAGGACGGAGAAGAGAAGGAACAGGGATTGTTTTTCTTGTTTAGAGCCAGCAGTGCTGTGAGCTTGGAGAACACACGGCACTGCAGGGATCCAGGGCAGGAGCGGGATAACTGCGGGATAAGGGGAATCTGCTCCCACTCCAGGGCTGTGCCAGTGAAGGAGGGGAATTTTTTAGTGCCTTCATTACACACAAAAACCAAACCCAGCACCACCGAGCTGGACTTTCGTGAGCCGCAAAACAAAGCGGCCCCTGGCCTTTGGGGGAACACAACCTCACCGAGTCACGGAGCCAGGGCATGACACTTGGGAATGATCCTTGCTGCTGCCTGCAGGCAAATCGGATGAGGGAGCCACAGGAGCTGCGGGGTTTCCTGCTCTTCCTGCAACGCCATCGGTCCAGACCAGGAGACCTTTCCTGGAACAGATCTTCCCTGTAAAGGGAGCTACACCAAAGCTCAAGCCCTCATTTAGAGACCCTTGGAAAAGAAAAGGTGAGAGGGGATTACCTGGAGCCCCAGGGGACCGAGGCGAAGGCGATGAAGAAGCAGACAGCAAAGTGCTTCCACTGCTTCTCACTCCAGCAAAGGGAACATCCCTGGAATTTCATGGCCAGCGTCGCTCCCAAACCCCACAGGTGAACCCACACGTACTCCAGGACTGATCTCCTTCAAACTTCCAGCAGCACAGACTCACCGGGAGGAACTGCAATCCAAGGACACACATCAGCAACCGTCTTCCCGCTTGCCCCTCTCTCCACATTTTCCCTTTCCAGCGGGATGCAGGTGCCACCCCCCAGAGGCAGGAAAACTGCCTTGCAATCCGCTACAAAACCTGCCTGGAAAGCCCAGGATGCCCGGAGCCAGCAGCCGTTTCTCCTGGAGCTCCTGCTGACAGGCATTTGAAGCCTGCTGTGCCTCACAGCTGCTTTTCTGCCAAGGGCATTCCCATCTTTTCTTTTTTAGCCCAAAGAAAGGTTTGCAAAGCTGAGTTCTGTGAGAAGCGCTTCATATTTGGATCATTCTTAACTTGGAGTTTCCCTTGGCACCAAAATCAGGGGCTCACCTTTTGCTTGGAGCTTGGCTGAAGTCCTCAGCAATGCCAGGGAATGTGGCCATTGGAGGCTTTGGGCAGATTTGGCTCATCTGCCTTTTTAGGCCTTGTTTCTTTCTCTCAGCCTTCCCACTGGATTGTGGCCTCCGAGGAATACGTAAAATCCCATTCCATTCCTATTCTTTCGGACAATTTTTTGTACCGTCCCTGTACAAAACGAGGCCCCCTGTTCGGATGCTTTTCCCCACCGTTCCCCGGCACTTTTATCTGCCGGTGCATTCCCTGCGTTGCTTGGGCTCTTCCCAGCTCTCTGAGCTCCTTCACAAGGCAGGAGATCGATTTGGCCCAGGAACTAAACCCTCCCGAGGAATTGTCTGATGCCATCTCCGCATTTGACACCTGATCCTTGTGCTCAAAGGATCCCTCTTTCTTCCCTTCAGCCAATTCCAAGGCTCGCTGCCCCCAGCTGCGATCAGGCCCCAGCCTGATCCCTGCAGTCTTCCCTGCCGGAATCCTGCTCAGGAATCCCTGGGCTACAAATGTAAGAATTCATTCTTCCCACCCCTGCCCAGTTCCAAAGGATTTGGTGTCTGCCTTACCCGGCTGGAGCCTGCTTCCAACTCTGTTCTTGCTGCTTCTGCTGCTTTCCAGTTCCCAGGAATTCCACCGACGGAGCGACAGCGTTTTCCAGCTCCGCCAGGATTCCCTCTGCTGCGTTTGGGTGCTGGAAGGATATCAAAACCAGGCTCTCTGGGGCTTTACTATCAGGAAATTACATCCCCGGATTTGTTCATTTCCAAATATTATCTCTTCCCAACAAAGCACTGGGCATCCAAGGAATACAGAAAGTGATGGGCTGACCACTGCTTACTCCTCTGGAATGTCAGAGCTTGGAAAAAAAGGGCACTTGAGGCTTCTCCTGGTGCTGCCCGTGAGGTGTATTTTACTTGAGAGCCCCTTCCCGTGTCTTTCCCTGTATCCACCAAAAAATCCACCCCTTCATTCCCCAGCTGCTTGCTTCCTCCCTCTTTTCCTGTATCCAACAGAATTTTAACAGGTCAATAGTCCCCTCTGCAAGAGCACCTTTCATTCCAAACCTAAGAACAAACGAATCACTTCCCTTCCACCGTCCTTATTAGGATTCCACTGAGAGCAGTGGATGGAAAACGATCCTCTCCTGGTCCCTGCTGGATTCCCGGAGCAGGGATCCTTTCCCTCTTTCCCCCCACCACGGTGCCCTCCTCCCCCTCCCGCCCCACCCCACACCCTTTTCAGGCTTTGTTCCACAGCTTTTGCCTCCAGGCCTCAGATCCTTTCGTTCTCCACGAGCTCCCAGCAGCTCCACAGCCTTCCCGCTCCCATCCTGACCATTTCTCCGGGAATGGAGCTCCGCATTTCAATTGCCTTCTCTTTTCTCTGACAATTCCCACCAATCCAGAAGACCTAAAGCTGACACAAGGAACACTCGGTGCCCACAAATCCAAACCCAGACCCGGCCATCCCCAAACCAGCAATTCCCGGACAGTTTGCGTTCATTCCAACCTAACACTGAGGACTCACCCAACCCTTCAAAATTCCCAAGAAATATCCTGTTGCCTTCACAGCTCCCAGGGGATTCTGCTTCGTGCTCACACGAAGGATTTGGGACTTCCCTGAAAAAACCCGTGCAGGGCACGCTGGAATCCCCGATCCCGTGAATCCGGGGAGCGTGAAAAGCTCGGTCCAGCCTGGGCCCCCGGAAATTTTTGCCAAGTATCCCCCAAGTCCTCGGGATAACAGAACTCTCTGGTACTGCATTTTTGGCGTTGTAAAGCCTGGAATTCCTTTATTCCTAGTGCTGGGCTCTGCATATGGCCGAGAAAATCCCGGCCTCCACACAGACCCAGATTCCAAACTTTTTGATACATTTCAGCAAGCCGAGAAATTCACCTTCCCTACTTCTTCTTAAGGGCATCCTTCTCTTCCCTTACCCGGCGTGCTCTCTCCCACTGGGGGTGGGTTTTCCCCTTCCCATGCTAATTAGTCCCTACTTCTAGGAGGTTTAGGTACCTTTCTTCCCTGGGACAGATTTCTTAACACAGCTACCGAGGCTTTGGGAGTCTCCTTTATCTTCTACTTTCTGGATCCATAAATGCCACAATCCAGACGCCCAACTTCAACAAGACATCCTTTCTACCTAAAAACACACACTCTCAACTCTTAGATCTTTTAAAGTTTTACCCCCGCAAAATTCCCCTATTTTTCCACCACTGAATTCCTCAGTCCTGCTTCCAAGGATTTCTTGAATACCACGGGGCTTTTCTCAAGATTTACCCCCACGACCTTCCCTACGTGCCCACTGCTCATCACCTCATTTTTCCCTCAATGTGGTCGTTCTCCACCCCAGAGAGTTTGTCAAGTGTTGCCTCCAAAATGTTCCCCATCTCTCCACTACTCAGTTCCCCATTTTGCCTCCAAAATATTCAATCTGTCCCCTCCAGCTTGCATCCACTTTTACCCCCAGCGTTTTACTTCCTCTACAATATTGATTCAACCTTTTCCACCCCAAAAATGTGCATTCTCTCCCTTAAACAGCACCTCAGCTTTTCCCTCAAAAATGCCCCAGAGGGAAACTCAGATTCAGCCCCCAAACTCCCATTTGCCTACACAAACAGTTCTTGTGGCCCCTCTCAATTCCCCCAGGCTTTCAGCTCAAGGAAGAACTGGAAGCCTATTCCCTCATCTCCACCCTTGTTTTGCTTTCCTGGAAAACCTTGCGATCCCACACTTTCTCCAAGAGATCTGCTGGGACTACTGGAAGGTTTGCTCTCTCAGAGCGCCAGGGGGCTTTACAGCACTTGTTCCTCTGCATCTTTACCCTTTTATCAGCTTTCCCCTGGAATGGTGTTGTGGGAGAAGCTTGGAACTACCAGAAATGGATCACGTTCACATTTTTTCCCCCACCAGTTTTTATCTGGTTTCAGATTCCTGGAATTACCCTCAAATGTGCCCTAGAACACTGCTGTGAAAGGATCAATGAGAAGAACAGCCGGAAAGCAGAAAACCACCTCCAGCAGCAGCCAGAATGATCCCATTTCTCTTCTTACCTGGTCCTGCCAGAGCTCCCAACAGCCATTCCCATTCCAAAACAAGAGCTATGGAAGACATTCCTGCTGTCCGTGAGGGTGAGGCGGCAGTTCTGGATGTTCTTCGCTGTGCAATCAGACAACAAACAGAGTGTAAATGATCCTGGTGGTCCCTTCCAAGCCAAACCAGCCCGTGATTCCATGCGTGGATCAGCACCTGTCCCAGCTCCATTCCAGAAACCTCCTCCCACTAACCCAGAACTTTCCTTTTTCTGCTCAACATCAGGGCTTTGCTGCCGAGTGCCCCGGGCAGGGGACGCCTCAGCCTTCCCTGGGACCGCAGCATTCCCTGCGCTGCCTCAGCATCCCCTGCGCTGCTGTTCCACGCCCATCCCGTGGTCCAGCGCCTGCGCGGGCTGCAGTGCCGGGCTCTCCCCACGAGGCGGCAGCACCGGGAGCGAGCAGCCCCGGCCGGTCCCGCTGTCTCGGGGCAGCTGCGCCTTTAACCCGCCCTGAGCCGGCGGGGCCGTGAATACAGCGGGCACAAACGCCACCGCTCCCCTTTATTTCACCCTCAGAGGCACAGGATCGCAGCATTTCCTGGGCTGCAAGGGACCCACAGGGAGCATCGAGTCCAAATCCTGGCCCTGCACCCCAAGAATCCCACCCTGTGCCCGAGAGCCTTGTTCAGACCCAAACTCTTCCCCCAAGATCCTGAAAACACAGCGGGGCTGGGAGAAGGATGACCACGGAGGATTTTTTTATACAGATCTCCTTGCACGATCGTTAAATAATATTATTAGACAGTCCATGAACGCATCCCTGTGCCGGGACAGCCACCCCTGTGCCGGAACACTCATCCCTGGGCCGGAATACCGATCCCCCGCGGCCCCCACCGTCCGCTCGGGGCTGTCCCCGTTCCCCGCTCACCTCCGAGCCCGGAGCACCCGCCCCGGTGCCCCCGGCCCGGCAGCGCTGCTCCCCGGGCTCCCCGCCATCGCCGCTCCTGGCGAAGAAGGGCGGAAGTCACCGGTACCGCACCGATGTGGCTATTCGACCTTCTCAAGATGGCGGCCGGAAGGACCCCCCCCCCCCCCCCCCGCTCCGTCTATTCGACTGCCTGAATGCTCCCGCCTGCCCCAGGCGCCGCTGACCCCACAGTCGGTGTCCGCGTAGCGGGAAACGCCTCAGAAAATTGCGCGCAAGCGCTGGGCTGGCGTCGGCGTCGGCGTCGCGTTCAGGCAGCCGAATAGACGCAGCTTGGGGGGCCTTCCCTGCCGCCATATTGAGAAGGTCAGAAAACAGTGCACACGACCGCCATCTTTAGTGTGGCAGTGACGGAACTTCCGCCCTTCGCCGCCATCTTGGGTGCTGGCAGAAGCCACTTCCGGTCGAGCCGCCATCTTTAGTGTGGTACACTTAGGGCCCCCGCCGCCCCTCACAAGGGCTTCTGTCTAGTCGGCTGCCTGAATCCGGCCCGGACTCCGACGCCGGCACCGCGCTTTCCGCGCGATTTTCCGCGGTGCTTCCCGGTGCGAGGACACGGCTGGCGGGGTCAGCCGCGCCGGAGGCGGGCGACGGCTCCGCGACCGGCGGCAGGCATCGGCAGGGACACCTCTCGCAGGGGGCCTACTGCGTCCGCCATCTTGAGTGTGGCGGAAGTGTAAACCACCCTCTGCAAGGTCCTGGCAGATAATAAAATAATAAAATAAAATAAATACTGTCATATTCTAATAAAAACGTCACTTAACGCCGTCCCGAGAGCGCGGAACTGCGCCTTCCTTTCCGAGCCGCCTCCTTGAGAGCGACACGCGGGCGGCTCTATTCCGACCGTGCCCGCCCGGTGCCTCCCGCCCGGGTCGCGCTGCGACCGCGCCTCTGCTGCCCGGCAAAACCGGCCCCGCCGGGCCGCCCCCCGCGCTGTCATTCCCCGCGGTCACCGCCCCGCACGGCGCCCGTTCCTTTCCATAGCTGTGGCCCCGCTCATGCACGGCCGTGTCCCTTGGCGCTGCGAACCGCCCTTCGCCCCTCCCCTCCGCTGACAGACCCGGCCCCGCTCGCTCGGCTCAGCCGGCACCGGGCGGCAGCAGCGCCGGGGCGCCGTGTCGGGGGCGGCAGTGCCGCGCTCTCGCCACCAGGCGGCAGCAGCGCCGCCCAGCTCAGCCCGGGGGCAGGCACAGAGCACAGGGAAAAGCCGGCTCCGGGCGCTCTGCAGCTCCTGCAGCCCGAGCGTCTCGGCTCCTGCGGCCAGGCGCTTGCTGCTTTCCTTCCTACAGAAAAACGCCGGCTCCTTATTCTCAAAACCTGCGGATCGCTATTCCCAGCTTCTTATATTGCTGTATGCGACAGAGTAGACAGAGAGGGCTGGCTTATTTCCAAATGAATTTACATCTAAATCAGTAGCATTTGCCTATAGACGTAAAAGTGAAGAACTTAACAGGTTTTAGTATTCTGCACACAGCCCTCGCTGGGAGGAATGGTAAAAAGTTAAAAACAAATGAAATTTTAAAAGTAGAAAGTTAGAAACAAAGTTACAATGGCAGAAATTTAGAAACAAACAAAGAGGTAAAATACAAGAAACAAACAAATTTCTAAAGGGAGAAAGTTGAAAACAAACAAAGTTAGAAAAAAACAAACAAAAATTAGAAACAAACAAAATTAGAAAGGTAGAAATTTAGAAACAAAGTCAGAAAGGCAAGTGTTGAGCCTTTGACAGGGTACCCCTCCTTCTCGGACCAGGGTGAAAGAGCAGAGGAGGCTGCTGTTCTGCTAAGTTCTTTATTTCACGGTCTCACAGCTGTCTTGAAGGCAGAGTTCGAATGGGGTTACATGATACAGCCAAGCAGCAGCAGCAGGCAAAACCAGCTTCTTCTATATGCTCCATACACTATATTTTTTCTTATAGAAGTGTGGATTCCATTTGTTCATTGACCAGTAAGATTAACACACGATTCTAGTTTTCCTTAAACCCATCCTGGTCTAATTCTAACAGTCGTAAGCCTCACACAAGTGTCATCTGCCCTTGTTCCATAAGGAATCCCTCTACAGACAGGGAGTTGTCACCGGCCCCGTGCTCATGGGCTGCAGGGGACACCCGCACTGAGGAGGAAATGGAAATGGGAAAGAGGGAACTGCAACCTGATGGGACGCACCTCTGGCACCACATTTCCTCTTCTTCCTGCTGTCCTGGAAAACCCCAAGTAAATCCGGTCCCTCAGACCTTGCATCCCTGAACACCAGGAGAGCCGGTGTTTTACCCAGATCCCAGTGCCCTGCACGGCTGCGCTGACACGAGCACAGGCCGATTGCTCCGCCCAGCACCATCCCTCATTTTCTTCCCATTGCTCCCCAAGCGTCCCCAAACCACCCCAGCGTGTCTGTGCCGGGGCCAGGGCCTGCCCCGAGCCCGACCAGAGGCTGTCACCCAGCCCTGCACCAGCTCCCACCCCCGGGTGAGCTGGGAATGCACTGAGAGCTCGGCTCCCCGGGCTCCCCAGCACCCAAACCGGTCCTCAGACACACAGAAATGCCCAACCTGCCCCTCTGGGCACAGCCAAACACCACAATTCCATCATCCCCAAGCAACTCTGGCACTTGCCTCTTCACCTCCGCCCATTTCCAGTAGCCGGGGCTAGGACCGGGCTGTCAGAAATAGCATTCCCTAGGCAGTTCATCCCAGCACAGAGGAGAAGAGGAGCCTGTCCCTGACCCACACCATGGGCAGGACAAGGGGGGCCCTAGCTGGCTTTGCCTACTCCAGCACCAAAGCTCTTGGTCCCAAAGATGGGGCGAGTTCAGTGGTTTTTCCTGTCCTGAAAGAGAGCAGAAAAGGGAAGTTAATCCCACTGTGGAATCCAAGACTCCTGCATTTCCTATTTCTGCTCTGATTGCTCACCGTGGAGTTTTAGCCATGGAAAAAAAAGGAGAATGACACCATATCAAATAAAAAGTTGATTAATCCACGTAGGGGCTGTGGAGAGGATACAAAGGAGCTTTTCCATGATTTTGGGGCTTGAAGAGGGACTGAATTTCCCTCAAAGCTGGGAAGGGCCTGAGGATAATAAAGCAAAGGAGCAGCTTCATCTCTCCCTGGCAGAGAGCTCGGGGCTCCATTATGGATACAAATCAATCCCAGCAGGATTTCAAAGGGTTTCTTTAGGATGTCAGGTCCCTCTTTATCAGATCCCTGCTGGGATTCAGGGCCTGCCTGGTCACGGGGTGCTTTGATAAGGGCTGGATTTAAATCCCAGATCTGAGAACAGACATGAAAGGTCCCTGGGTTTCTAGGGGGTTGAAAAACTCAAGCTGGATTAGCTGCAGAGCTGAAAAATCAGGGTAAGAGAGAGCAAGGAGTGGCCAGCAGGCCCAGGCTCCTGATCACGCCCCTGGGATCCATGGGATCCATGGGATCCATAGGATCCACGGCCTCTGGCACGCTGCTCCAGCACCCTGCAGGGTGACTGACAGCCGGGCAGGGGAAGGAGCCACCAGCAGCTCTGCCATGTGCACCATCATTCACCTTGCACGTGGCCTAAACAGCCACCAAGCACTGATGGACTGACTGAGCCGAAAATATCGGAGAGCTCTCAGTTTGCACTCCAAATTCCCTGCAGCCTGTTCCCTTCCTGATCCATCCCTTGAAGCAGCAAGAGTGGAATTCCTTCCATCGTTGCTCTTTCCCTCCTGTTTTCCACTCAACAAGAAAAAGAGCAGCCACGTGAACAGGAGTAAAAGCCCCAAATCCACAAAAAAGCACATTCTCAGCATCACTAATCCCTGCCAAACTGCCAGGAACCTTCCAAAACTACATCCAAGCTTGGAAACAGGGATCCAGTTGTTTGTTTAAGCAGCTATTGATCCAGTCTCTTCCAGCTAATTAAACTATTCACTATTTAAACTCATTAAACTGCTCATCCTGCTCCTGGCAGCCAGAGGCAAAGAAGAAATCGTGTCTAGATTAAATGGTGTTGGTGAATGTGCCCATCCCAGTCCTTGGAGAGGTTGGAATTGCATCCCTGTTCCTCTGCTCTCTTTTCCTTCCTTTTTCTTGGAGTGATTCCCACCTGGATTCCTCAGCTCCAGCTCTCTGAGCAGCCTCAGGGGGACCATTTCATCCCCTTGGAGCCAACTCCATTTGTTGCATCCTTCATGCCTCAACCACCCCTAAAAGCAGGCAAGTGCTGATGGGCAGTGCAGCTGCTTCCACTTGGGAATGTTTCCAGTGGAACAGGGAGGGAATTCTGAGAAGCTGCCACCCACTGCACGTTATTGCTGGATAAAAGGTGAGGCAGCAAAGGATCAACAAAGGGAGATTTCAGCAAGACAAAGTCCAGACAGAGAGGCTGCAAGTGTGGCTGGGGCTGCTAAACTGGGAAAACTGCAAGGTCAGGCTGTGGGAACATGGATTATACTGAGGTCTGGAACTGGTGTTGGGAAGAGAGGGAGAAGGAGAAGGAGGAGAAGGAGGAGAAGGAGGAGAAGGAGGAGAAGGAGAAGGAGAAGGAGAAGGAGAAGGAGAAGGAGAAGGAGAAGGAGAAGGAGAAGGAGAAGGAGAAGGAGAAGGAGGAGAAGGAGGAGAAGGAGAAGGGCCCAAAGTAACTGCACAGTGAATTTCCTTACCATGAGCCAGGCTCATTCCCTGAGCTGACCAATATCTCCGAGCTCCCCTTCATGGCACAGCCCTGCCAGTAAAGAACAGAAGTTCCTGCTGCTCCCACTGGAATTCTGTAGCGTGCCTGGCATTCCATACGTTATGCTGCCTGAGAATTCCTGCAGCCGTCCTCGGGAAGAGCAGTTCACTGCCACAGGAGGAACAAGAGGAAAGCAGCTGCCACTCTCGGGTTCTGTGCCCTGTAAAAAGTAAAAGCAGATAAAGATCAAAGCTCCATAAAGCTGGAACCATCTCCAACCTCGGGACAGCACTTCTGTGGGAAAAGCGTAGATGGGCAATTAGGAAGGAGATCATCATGCAAATGGGCAAGGGGGGGAATTAAATTCTGCTGCTTTCTGATTGAGGCCTGCTTCAATTTGCAGCCTTTATAATATCAGTTTAATGGGACTTTTTGTGCTTTAAAGAGGTTTTTATTAGCTGGGGGTTGTCCCTGCCTGGACTGAGGCACAGCACAATGAGTCTCCTGCCTCCTGAAGCCGTGTCGTTATCCCAGCATCTGAAATTAAAAACCAGCACTCTGGGAAACCTCTCTACTCTGAGGAGAAGTGTGAGGAGCGTTTGGGTCTGTGGAGAGCCTGGAACAGCTCTGAGAGACACCAAACATCCTGTGGATCCCAATAAACAGCAAAACATTCCAGCAGCTCCTTCCAACACCGCCCTTGTAGGGAACTCTGTCACCCCAGTGGGTATTTGTGGGAGTAAGGAAGAAATCCCACTAATGACCTCAGTGTGATCACCTCTGGTTCGTCTGGGGA
This sequence comes from Coloeus monedula, assembly GCF_965178545.1. NCBI lineage: Eukaryota > Metazoa > Chordata > Aves > Passeriformes > Corvidae > Coloeus > Coloeus monedula. Next base: position 37,659 of record NW_028120374.1, read on the forward strand.
TAAATCTCCTTTATCCTTCTGGGAGAATAAAGGAATCCAATGCTGCCTTAATCCCCAGCTCCTCAGAGTCTGCATTTCCAGAATCCATCTCCTGGCCCAGCATGGGAAGGGTTGTCCAGCGCTGGAACAGCTGCCCAGGGCAGTGGTGGAGTCACCAACCCTGGAAGTGCTCATAAAATACATGGATATGGCACTTGAGTGTTCATAAAATACCTGGGTAAATACATGGGTAAATATAGGGATAAATTCATGGGTAAATACGTGGATAAAAATATGGATAAATGTATATGGATAAACATATATGGATAATCCATGGATAAATATAGGGATAAATATGTAGGGATAAATATGTATGGATAAATACAGACCTTGCTTCCCTGAACACCAGGAGAGCCGGTGCTTTACCCAGATCCCAGTGCCCTGCACGGCTGCGCTGACACGAGCGCAGGCCGATCGCTCTGCCCAGCACCATCCCTCATTCTCCTCCCACGGCTCCCCAAGCGGCCCCAAACCACCCCAGCGTGTCTGTGCCAGGGCCAGGGCCTGCCCCGAGCCCGACCAGAGCCCTGCACCAGCTCCCACCCCCGGGTGAGCTGGGAATGCACTGAGAGCTCGGCTCCCCGGGCTCCCCAGCACCCAAACCGGTCCTCAGACACACAGAAATGCCCAACCTGCCCCTCTGGGCACAGCCAAACACCACAATTCCATCATCCCCAAGCAACTCTGGCACTTGCCTCTTCACCTCTGCCCATTTCCAGTAGCCGGGGCTAGGACCGGGCTGTCAGAAATAGCATTCCCTAGGCAGTTCATCCCAGCGCAGAGGAGAAGAGGAGCCTGTCCCTGACCCACACCATGGGCAGGACAAGGGGGGCCCTAGCTGGCTTTGCCTACTCCAGCACCAAAGCTCTTGGTCCCAAAGATGGGGCGAGTTCAGTGGTTTTTCCTGTCCTGAAAGAGAGCAGAAAAGGGAAGTTAATCCCACTGTGGAATCCAAGACTCCTGCATTTCCTATTTCTGCTCTGATTGCTCACCGTGGAGTTTTAGCCATGGAAAAAAAAGGAGAATGACACCATATCAAATAAAAAGTTGATTAATCCACATAGGGGCTGTGGAGAGGATACAAAGGAGCTTTTCCATGATTTTGGGGCTTGAAGAGGGACTGAATTTCCCTCAAAGCTGGGAAGGGCCTGAGGATAATAAAGCAAAGGAGCAGCTTCATCTCTCCCTGGCAGAGAGCTCGGGGCTCCATTATGGATACAAATCAATCCCAGCAGGATTTCAAAGGGTTTCTTTAGGATGTCAGGTCCCTCTTTATCAGATCCCTGCTGGGATTCAGGGCCTGCCTGGTCACGGGGTGCTTTGATAAGGGCTGGATTTAAATCCCAGATCTGAGAACAGACATGAAAGGTCCCTGGGTTTCTAGGGGGTTGAAAAACTCAAGCTGGATTAGCTGCAGAGCTGAAAAATCAGGGTAAGAGAGAGCAAGGAGTGGCCAGCAGGCCCAGGCTCCTGATCACGCCCCTGGGATCCATGGGATCCATAGGATCCACGGCCTCTGGCACGTTGCTCCAGCACCCTGCAGGGTGACTGACAGCCGGGCAGGGGAAGGAGCCACCAGCAGCTCTGCCATGTGCACCATCATTCACCTTGCACGTGGCCTAAACAGCCACCAAGCACTGATGGACTGACTGAGCCGAAAATATCGGAGAGCTCTCAGTTTGCACTCCAAATTCCCTGCAGCCTGTTCCCTTCCTGATCCATCCCTTGAAGCAGCAAGAGTGGAATTCCTTCCATCGTTGCTCTTTCCCTCCTGTTTTCCACTCAACAAGAAAAAGAGCAGCCACGTGAACAGGAGTAAAAGCCCCAAACCCACAAAAAAGCACATTCTCAGCATCACTAATCCCTGCCAAACTGCCAGGAACCTTCCAAAACTACATCCAAGCTTGGAAACAGGGATCCAGTTGTTTGTTTAAGCAGCTATTGATCCAGTCTCTTCCAGCCAATTAAACTATTCACTATTTAAACTCATTAAACTGCTCATCCTGCTCCTGGAAGCCAGAGGCAAAGAAGAAATCGTGTCTAGATTAAATGGTGATGGTGAATGTGCCCATCCCAGTCCTTGGAGAGGTTGGAATTGCATCCCTGTTCCTCTGCTCTCTTTTCCTTCCTTTTTCTTGGAGTGATTCCCACCTGGATTCCTCAGCTCCAGCTCTCTGAGCAGCCTCAGGGGGACCATTTCATCCCCTTGGAGCCAACTCCATTTGTTGCATCCTTCATGCCTCAACCACCCCTAAAAGCAGGCAAGTGCTGATGGGCAGTGCAGCTGCTTCCACTTGGGAATGTTTCCAGTGGAACAGGGAGGGAATTCTGAGAAGCTGCCACCCACTGCACGTTATTGCTGGATAAAAGGTGAGGCAGCAAAGGATCAACAAAGGGAGATTTCAGCAAGACAAAGTCCAGACAAAGAGGCTGCAAGTGTGGCAGGGGCTGCTAAACAGGGAAAACTGCAAGGTCAGGCTGTGGGAACATGGATTATACTGAGGTCTGGAACTGGTGTTGGGAAGAAAGGGAGAAGGAGAAGGAGAAGGAGAAGGAGAAGGAGAAGGAGAAGGAGAAGGAGAAGGAGAAGGAGAAGGAGAAGGAGAAGGAGAAGGAGAAGGAGAAGGAGGAGAAGGAGAAGGAGAAGAAGGAGAAGGAGAAGGAGAAGGAGAAGGAGAAGGAGAAGGAGAAGGAGAAGAAGGAGAAGGAGAAGGAGAAGGAGAAGGAGAAGGAGAAGGAGAAGGAGAAGGAGAAGGAGAAGAAGGAGAAGGAGAAGGAGAAGGAGAAGGAGAAGGAGAAGGAGAAGGAGAAGGAGAAGGAGAAGGAGAAGGAGAAGGAGAAGGAGAAGGAGAAGGAGAAGGAGAAGGAGAAGGAGAAGCAGGAGGAGGAGGAGGAGGAGGAGGAGGAGGAGAAGGAGAAGGAGAAGGAGAAGGAGAAGGAGAAGGAGAAGGAGAAGGAGAAGGAGAAGGAGAAGGAGAAGGAGAAGGAGAAGGAGAAGGAGAAGGAGAAGGAGAAGGAGAAGCAGGAGGAGGAGGAGGAGGAGGAGGAGGAGGAGGAGGAGGAGGAGGAGGAGGAGGAGAAGGAGGAGAAGGAGGAGAAGGAGGAGAAGGAGGAGAAGGAGGAGAAGGAGGAGAAGGGCCCGAAGTAACTGCACAGTGAATTTCCTTACCATGAGCCAGGCTCATTCCCTGAGCTGACCAATATCTCCGAGCTCCCCTTCATGGCACAGCCCTGCCAGTAAAGAACAGAAGTTCCTGCTGCTCCCACTGGAATTCTGTAGCGTGCCTGGCATTCCATACGTTATGCTGCCTGAGAATTCCTGCAGCCGTCCTCGGGAAGAGCAGTTCACTGCCACAGGAGGAACAAGAGGAAAGCAGCTGCCACTCTCGGGTTCTGTGCCCTGTAAAAAGTAAAAGCAGATAAAGATCAAAGCTCCATAAAGCTGGAACCATCTCCAACCTCGGGACAGCACTTCTGTGGGAAAAGCGTAGATGGGCAATTAGGAAGGAGATCATCATGCAAATGGGCAAGGGGGGGAATTAAATTCTGCTGCTTTCTGATTGAGGCCTGCTTCAATTTGCAGCCTTTATAATATCAGTTTAATGGGACTTTTTGTGCTTTAAAGAGGTTTTTATTAGCTGGGGGTTGTCCCTGCCTGGACTGAGGCACAGCACAATGAGTCTCCTGCCTCCTGAAGCCGTGTCGTTATCCCAGCATCTGAAATTAAAAACCAGCACTCTGGGAAACCTCTCTACTCTGAGGAGAAGTGTGAGGAGCGTTTGGGTCTGTGGAGAGCCTGGAACAGCTCTGAGAGACACCAAACATCCTGTGGATCCCAATAAACAGCAAAACATTCCAGCAGCTCCTTCCAACACCGCCCTTGTAGGGAACTCTGTCACCCCAGTGGGTATTTGTGGGAGTAAGGAAGAAATCCCACTAATGACCTCAGTGTGATCACCTCTGGTTCGTCTGGGGATAAATCTCCTTTATCCTTCTGGGAGAATAAAGGAATCCAATGCTGCCTTAATCCCCAGCTCCTCAGAGTCTGCATTTCCAGAATCCATCTCCTGGCCCAGCATGGGAAGGGTTGTCCAGCGCTGGAACAGCTGCCCAGGGCAGTGGTGGAGTCACCAACCCTGGAAGTGCTCATAAAATACATGGATATGGCACTTGAGTGTTCATAAAATACCTGGGTAAATACATGGGTAAATATAGGGATAAATTCATGGGTAAATACGTGGATAAAAATATGGATAAATGTATATGGATAAACATATATGGATAATCCATGGATAAATATAGGGATAAATATGTAGGGATAAATATGTATGGATAAATACAGACCTTGCTTCCCTGAACACCAGGAGAGCCGGTGCTTTACCCAGATCCCAGTGCCCTGCACGGCTGCGCTGACACGAGCGCAGGCCGATCGCTCTGCCCAGCACCATCCCTCATTCTCCTCCCACGGCTCCCCAAGCGGCCCCAAACCACCCCAGCGTGTCTGTGTCGGGGCCAGGGCCTGCCCCGAGCCCGACCAGAGCCCTGCACCAGCTCCCACCCCCGGGTGAGCTGGGAATGCACTGAGAGCTCGGCTCCCCGGGCTCCCCAGCACCCAAACCGGTCCTCAGACACACAGAAATGCCCAACCTGCCCCTCTGGGCACAGCCAAACACCACAATTCCATCATCCCCAAGCAACTCTGGCACTTGCCTCTTCACCTCCGCCCATTTCCAGTAGCCGGGGCTAGGACCGGGCTGTCAGAAATAGCATTCCCTAGGCAGTTCATCCCAGCACAGAGGAGAAGAGGAGCCTGTCCCTGACCCACACCATGGGCAGGACAAGGGGGGCCCTAGCTGGCTTTGCCTACTCCAGCACCAAAGCTCTTGGTCCCAAAGATGGGGCGAGTTCAGTGGTTTTTCCTGTCCTGAAAGAGAGCAGAAAAGGGAAGTTAATCCCACTGTGGAATCCAAGACTCCTGCATTTCCTATTTCTGCTCTGATTGCTCACCGTGGAGTTTTAGCCATGGAAAAAAAAGGAGAATGACACCATATCAAATAAAAAGTGCCCTTTCCCAGCATTTTTGTTCCAGGCATTAAAAGGATGCTCATTTCTCTTCTAGCATTGTTTCCCTCATTTTAGGAGAACCGTTTTCATCCCAGGCCCCACTCGTCAGTTGTTCGATCCTCTGGCACTGGATTTGGACAAAAGAAGGGACGCACCTGGACTGCAGGAAATCACTGAGAGAAACCCTTCTAAAACGTGACAGAGAAAAACAACAGGAGATGCAGGAAGACACATCCCTCATTTGCACGTCTGGAACGCTTTTCTAAAGACTTCTCTGCATCTGGATGCTCTTTGCTCTTGGCTTTCTTCACAGGAATGCATTTGCTGCTAAACACGTCTCAGACCCTTACCTGATCGGGATAAGGTGGGATGGAGATGAAGACTCCCACAGGGAATAGCCAGGGAGATGCAGGGCCTGGGAACATCAAGGACGGAGAAGAGAAGGAACAGGGATTGTTTTTCTTGTTTAGAGCCAGCAGTGCTGTGAGCTTGGAGAACACACGGCACTGCAGGGATCCAGGGCAGGAGCGGGATAACTGCGGGATAAGGGGAATCTGCTCCCACTCCAGGGCTGTGCCAGTGAAGGAGGGGAATTTTTTAGTGCCTTCATTACACACAAAAACCAAACCCAGCACCACCGAGCTGGACTTTCGTGAGCCGCAAAACAAAGCGGCCCCTGGCCTTTGGGGGAACACAACCTCACCGAGTCACGGAGCCAGGGCATGACACTTGGGAATGATCCTTGCTGCTGCCTGCAGGCAAATCGGATGAGGGAGCCACAGGAGCTGCGGGGTTTCCTGCTCTTCCTGCAACGCCATCGGTCCAGACCAGGAGACCTTTCCTGGAACAGATCTTCCCTGTAAAGGGAGCTACACCAAAGCTCAAGCCCTCATTTAGAGACCCTTGGAAAAGAAAAGGTGAGAGGGGATTACCTGGAGCCCCAGGGGACCGAGGCGAAGGCGATGAAGAAGCAGACAGCAAAGTGCTTCCACTGCTTCTCACTCCAGCAAAGGGAACATCCCTGGAATTTCATGGCCAGCGTCGCTCCCAAACCCCACAGGTGAACCCACACGTACTCCAGGACTGATCTCCTTCAAACTTCCAGCAGCACAGACTCACCGGGAGGAACTGCAATCCAAGGACACACATCAGCAACCGTCTTCCCGCTTGCCCCTCTCTCCACATTTTCCCTTTCCAGCGGGATGCAGGTGCCACCCCCCAGAGGCAGGAAAACTGCCTTGCAATCCGCTACAAAACCTGCCTGGAAAGCCCAGGATGCCCGGAGCCAGCAGCCGTTTCTCCTGGAGCTCCTGCTGACAGGCATTTGAAGCCTGCTGTGCCTCACAGCTGCTTTTCTGCCAAGGGCATTCCCATCTTTTCTTTTTTAGCCCAAAGAAAGGTTTGCAAAGCTGAGTTCTGTGAGAAGCGCTTCATATTTGGATCATTCTTAACTTGGAGTTTCCCTTGGCACCAAAATCAGGGGCTCACCTTTTGCTTGGAGCTTGGCTGAAGTCCTCAGCAATGCCAGGGAATGTGGCCATTGGAGGCTTTGGGCAGATTTGGCTCATCTGCCTTTTTAGGCCTTGTTTCTTTCTCTCAGCCTTCCCACTGGATTGTGGCCTCCGAGGAATACGTAAAATCCCATTCCATTCCTATTCTTTCGGACAATTTTTTGTACCGTCCCTGTACAAAACGAGGCCCCCTGTTCGGATGCTTTTCCCCACCGTTCCCCGGCACTTTTATCTGCCGGTGCATTCCCTGCGTTGCTTGGGCTCTTCCCAGCTCTCTGAGCTCCTTCACAAGGCAGGAGATCGATTTGGCCCAGGAACTAAACCCTCCCGAGGAATTGTCTGATGCCATCTCCGCATTTGACACCTGATCCTTGTGCTCAAAGGATCCCTCTTTCTTCCCTTCAGCCAATTCCAAGGCTCGCTGCCCCCAGCTGCGATCAGGCCCCAGCCTGATCCCTGCAGTCTTCCCTGCCGGAATCCTGCTCAGGAATCCCTGGGCTACAAATGTAAGAATTCATTCTTCCCACCCCTGCCCAGTTCCAAAGGATTTGGTGTCTGCCTTACCCGGCTGGAGCCTGCTTCCAACTCTGTTCTTGCTGCTTCTGCTGCTTTCCAGTTCCCAGGAATTCCACCGACGGAGCGACAGCGTTTTCCAGCTCCGCCAGGATTCCCTCTGCTGCGTTTGGGTGCTGGAAGGATATCAAAACCAGGCTCTCTGGGGCTTTACTATCAGGAAATTACATCCCCGGATTTGTTCATTTCCAAATATTATCTCTTCCCAACAAAGCACTGGGCATCCAAGGAATACAGAAAGTGATGGGCTGACCACTGCTTACTCCTCTGGAATGTCAGAGCTTGGAAAAAAAGGGCACTTGAGGCTTCTCCTGGTGCTGCCCGTGAGGTGTATTTTACTTGAGAGCCCCTTCCCGTGTCTTTCCCTGTATCCACCAAAAAATCCACCCCTTCATTCCCCAGCTGCTTGCTTCCTCCCTCTTTTCCTGTATCCAACAGAATTTTAACAGGTCAATAGTCCCCTCTGCAAGAGCACCTTTCATTCCAAACCTAAGAACAAACGAATCACTTCCCTTCCACCGTCCTTATTAGGATTCCACTGAGAGCAGTGGATGGAAAACGATCCTCTCCTGGTCCCTGCTGGATTCCCGGAGCAGGGATCCTTTCCCTCTTTCCCCCCACCACGGTGCCCTCCTCCCCCTCCCGCCCCACCCCACACCCTTTTCAGGCTTTGTTCCACAGCTTTTGCCTCCAGGCCTCAGATCCTTTCGTTCTCCACGAGCTCCCAGCAGCTCCACAGCCTTCCCGCTCCCATCCTGACCATTTCTCCGGGAATGGAGCTCCGCATTTCAATTGCCTTCTCTTTTCTCTGACAATTCCCACCAATCCAGAAGACCTAAAGCTGACACAAGGAACACTCGGTGCCCACAAATCCAAACCCAGACCCGGCCATCCCCAAACCAGCAATTCCCGGACAGTTTGCGTTCATTCCAACCTAACACTGAGGACTCACCCAACCCTTCAAAATTCCCAAGAAATATCCTGTTGCCTTCACAGCTCCCAGGGGATTCTGCTTCGTGCTCACACGAAGGATTTGGGACTTCCCTGAAAAAACCCGTGCAGGGCACGCTGGAATCCCCGATCCCGTGAATCCGGGGAGCGTGAAAAGCTCGGTCCAGCCTGGGCCCCCGGAAATTTTTGCCAAGTATCCCCCAAGTCCTCGGGATAACAGAACTCTCTGGTACTGCATTTTTGGCGTTGTAAAGCCTGGAATTCCTTTATTCCTAGTGCTGGGCTCTGCATATGGCCGAGAAAATCCCGGCCTCCACACAGACCCAGATTCCAAACTTTTTGATACATTTCAGCAAGCCGAGAAATTCACCTTCCCTACTTCTTCTTAAGGGCATCCTTCTCTTCCCTTACCCGGCGTGCTCTCTCCCACTGGGGGTGGGTTTTCCCCTTCCCATGCTAATTAGTCCCTACTTCTAGGAGGTTTAGGTACCTTTCTTCCCTGGGACGGATTTCTTAACACAGCTACCGAGGCTTTGGGAGTCTCCTTTATCTTCTACTTTCTGGATCCATAAATGCCACAATCCAGACGCCCAACTTCAACAAGACATCCTTTCTACCTAAAAACACACACTCTCAACTCTTAGATCTTTTAAAGTTTTACCCCCGCAAAATTCCCCTATTTTTCCACCACTGAATTCCTCAGTCCTGCTTCCAAGGATTTCTTGAATACCACGGGGCTTTTCTCAAGATTTACCCCCACGACCTTCCCTACGTGCCCACTGCTCATCACCTCATTTTTCCCTCAATGTGGTCGTTCTCCACCCCAGAGAGTTTGTCAAGTGTTGCCTCCAAAATGTTCCCCATCTCTCCACTACTCAGTTCCCCATTTTGCCTCCAAAATATTCAATCTGTCCCCTCCAGCTTGCATCCACTTTTACCCCCAGCGTTTTACTTCCTCTACAATATTGATTCAACCTTTTCCACCCCAAAAATGTGCATTCTCTCCCTTAAACAGCACCTCAGCTTTTCCCTCAAAAATGCCCCAGAGGGAAACTCAGATTCAGCCCCCAAACTCCCATTTGCCTACACAAACAGTTCTTGTGGCCCCTCTCAATTCCCCCAGGCTTTCAGCTCAAGGAAGAACTGGAAGCCTATTCCCTCATCTCCACCCTTGTTTTGCTTTCCTGGAAAACCTTGCGATCCCACACTTTCTCCAAGAGATCTGCTGGGACTACTGGAAGGTTTGCTCTCTCAGAGCGCCAGGGGGCTTTACAGCACTTGTTCCTCTGCATCTTTACCCTTTTATCAGCTTTCCCCTGGAACGGTGTTGTGGGAGAAGCTTGGAACTACCAGAAATGGATCACGTTCACATTTTTTCCCCCACCAGTTTTTATCTGGTTTCAGATTCCTGGAATTACCCTCAAATGTGCCCTAGAACACTGCTGTGAAAGGATCAATGAGAAGAACAGCCGGAAAGCAGAAAACCACCTCCAGCAGCAGCCAGAATGATCCCATTTCTCTTCTTACCTGGTCCTGCCAGAGCTCCCAACAGCCATTCCCATTCCAAAACAAGAGCTATGGAAGACATTCCTGCTGTCCGTGAGGGTGAGGCGGCAGTTCTGGATGTTCTTCGCTGTGCAATCAGACAACAAACAGAGTGTAAATGATCCTGGTGGTCCCTTCCAAGCCAAACCAGCCCGTGATTCCATGCGTGGATCAGCACCTGTCCCAGCTCCATTCCAGAAACCTCCTCCCACTAACCCAGAACTTTCCTTTTTCTGCTCAACATCAGGGCTTTGCTGCCGAGTGCCCCGGGCAGGGGACGCCTCAGCCTTCCCTGGGACCGCAGCATTCCCTGCGCTGCCTCAGCATCCCCTGCGCTGCTGTTCCACGCCCATCCCGTGGTCCAGCGCCTGCGCGGGCTGCAGTGCCGGGCTCTCCCCACGAGGCGGCAGCACCGGGAGCGAGCAGCCCCGGCCGGTCCCGCTGTCTCGGGGCAGCTGCGCCTTTAACCCGCCCTGAGCCGGCGGGGCCGTGAATACAGCGGGCACAAACGCCACCGCTCCCCTTTATTTCACCCTCAGAGGCACAGGATCGCAGCATTTCCTGGGCTGCAAGGGACCCACAGGGAGCATCGAGTCCAAATCCTGGCCCTGCACCCCAAGAATCCCACCCTGTGCCCGAGAGCCTTGTTCAGACCCAAACTCTTCCCCCAAGATCCTGAAAACACAGCGGGGCTGGGAGAAGGATGACCACGGAGGATTTTTTTATACAGATCTCCTTGCACGATCGTTAAATAATATTATTAGACAGTCCATGAACGCATCCCTGTGCCGGGACAGCCACCCCTGTGCCGGAACAC
>NW_028120373.1:0-10000 GCF_965178545.1 Coloeus monedula
TGAGGAGAAGTGTGAGGAGCGTTTGGGTCTGTGGAAAGCCTGGAACAGCTCTGAGAGACACCAAACATCCTGTGGATCCCAATAAACAGCAAAACATTCCAGCAGCTCCTTCCAACACCGCCCTTGTAGGGAACTCTGTCACCCCAGTGGGTATTTGTGGGAGTAAGGAAGAAATCCCACTAATGACCTCAGTGTGATCACCTCTGGTTCGTCTGGGGATAAATCTCCTTTATCCTTCTGGGAGAATAAAGGAATCCAATGCTGCCTTAATCCCCAGCTCCTCAGAGTCTGCATTTCCAGAATCCATCTCCTGGCCCAGCATGGGAAGGGTTGTCCAGCGCTGGAACAGCTGCCCAGGGCAGTGGTGGAGTCACCAACCCTGGAAGTGCTCATAAAATACATGGATATGGCACTTGAGTGTTCATAAAATACAGAGGTAAATACATGGGTAAATATAGGGATAAATTCATGGGTAAATACGTGGATAAACATATGGATAAATGTATATGGATAAACATATATGGATAATCCATGGATAAATATAGGGATAAATATGTAGGGATAAATACGTATGGATAAATACAGACCTTGCTTCCCTGAACACCAGGAGAGCCGGTGTTTTACCCAGATCCCAGTGCCCTGCACGGCTGCGCTGACACGAGCGCAGGCTGACCGTTCCGCCCAGCACCATCCCTCATTTTCCTCCCAGTGCTCCCCAAGCGGCCCCAAACCACCCCAGCGTGTCTGTGCCGGGGCCAGGGCCTGCCCCGAGCCCGACCAGAGCCCTGCACCAGCTCCCACCCCCGGGTGAGCTGGGAATGCACTGAGAGCTCGGCTCCCCGGGCTCCCCAGCACCCAAACCGGTCCTCAGACACACAGAAATGCCCAACCTGCCCCTCTGGGCACAGCCAAACACCACAATTCCATCATCCCCAAGCAACTCTGGCACTTGCCTCTTCACCTCCGCCCATTTCCAGTAGCCGGGGCTAGGACCGGGCTGTCAGAAATAGCATTCCCTAGGCAGTTCATCCCAGCGCAGAGGAGAAGAGGAGCCTGTCCCTGACCCACACCATGGGCAGGACAAGGGGGGCCCTAGCTGGCTTTGCCTACTCCAACACCACAGCTCTTGGGCCCAAAGATGGGGCGAGTTCAGTGGTTTTTCCTGTCCTGAAAGAGAGCAGAAAAGGGAAGTTAATCCCACTGTGGAATCCAAGACTCCTGCATTTCCTATTTCTGCTCTGCTTGCTCACCGTGGAGTTTTAGCTATGGAAAAAAAAAGGAGAATGACACCATAGCAAATAAAAAGTGCCCTTTTCCAGCATTTTTATTCCAGGCATTAAAAGGATGCTCATTTCTCTTCTAGCATTGTTTCCCTCATTTTAGGAGAACCGTTTTCATCCCAGGCCCCACTCGTCAGTTGTTCGATCCTCTGGCACTGGATTTGGACAAAAGAAGGGACGCACCTGGACTGCAGGAAATCACTGAGAGAAACCCTTCCAAAACGTGACAGAGAAAAACAACAGGAGATGCAGGAAGACACATCCCTCATTTGCACGTCTGGAACGCTTTTCTAAAGACTTCTCTGCATCTGGATGCTCTTTGCTCTTGGCTTTCTTCACAGGAATGCATTTGCTGCTAAACACGTCTCAGACCCTTACCTGATCGGGATAAGGTGGGATGGAGATGAAGACTCCCACAGGGAATAGCCAGGGAGATGCAGGGCCTGGGAACATCAAGGACGGAGAAGAGAAGGAACAGGGATTGTTTTTCTTGTTTAGAGCCAGCAGTGCTGTGAGCTTGGAGAACACACGGCACCGCAGGGATCCAGGGCAGGAGCGGGATAACTGCGGGATAAGGGGAATCTGCTCCCACTCCAGGGCTGTGCCAGTGAAGGAGGGGAATTTTTTAGTGCCTTCATTACACACAAAAACCAAACCCAGCACCACCGAGCTGGACTTTCGTGAGCTGCAAAACAAAGCGGCCCCTGGCCTTTGGGGGAACACAACCTCACCGAGTCACGGAGCCAGGGGATGACACTTGGGAATGATCCTTGCTGCTGCCTGCAGGCAAATCGGATGAGGGAGCCACAGGAGCTGCGGGGTTTCCTGCTCTTCCTGCAACGCCATCGGTCCAGACCAGGAGACCTTTCCTGGAACAGATCTTCCCTGTAAAGGGAGCTACACCAAAGCTCAAGCCCTCATTTAGAGACCCTTGGAAAAGCAAAGGTGAGAGGGGATTACCTGGAGCCCCAGGGGACCGAGGCGAAGGCGATGAAGAAGCAGACAGCAAAGTGCTTCCACTGCTTCTCACTCCAGCAAAGGGAACATCCCTGGAATTTCATGTCCAGCGTCGCTCCCAAACCCCACAGGTGAACCCACACGTACTCCAGGACTGATCTCCTTCAAACTTCCAGCAGCACAGACTCACCGGGAGGAACTGCGATCCAAGGACACACATCAGCAACCGTCTTCCCGCTTGCCCCTCTCTCCACATTTTCCCTTTCCAGCGGGATGCAGGTGCCACCCCCCAGAGGCAGGAAAACTGCCTTGCAATCCGCTACAAAACCTGCCTGGAAAGCCCAGGATGCCCGGAGCCACAGCCGTTTCTCCTGGAGCTCCTGCTGACAGGCATTTGAAGCCTGCTGTGCCTCACAGCTGCTTTTCTGCCAAGGGCATTCCCATCTTTTCTTTTTTAGCCCAAAGAAAGGTTTGCAAAGCTGAGTTTTGTGAGAAGCGCTTCATATTTGGATCATTCTTAACTTGGAGTTTCCCTTGGCACCAAAATCAGGGGCTCACCTTTTGCTTGGAGCTTGGCTGAAGTCCTCAGCAATGCCAGGGAATGTGGCCATTGGAGGCTTTGGGCAGATTTGGCTCATCTGCCTTTTTAGGCCTTGTTTCTTTCTCTCAGCCTTCCCACTGGATTGTGGCCTCCGAGGAATACGTAAAATCCCATTCCATTCCTATTCTTTCGGACAATTTTTTGTACCGTCCCTGTACAAAACGAGGCCCCCTGTTCGGATGCTTTTCCCCACCGTTCCCCGGCACTTTCATCTGCCGGTGCATTCCCTGCGTTGCTTGGGCTCTTCCCAGCTCTCTGAGCTCCTTCACAAGGCAGGAGATCGATTTGGCCCAGGAACTAAACCCTCCCGAGGAATTGTCTGATGCCATCTCCGCATTTGACACCTGATCCTTGTGCTCAAAGGATCCCTCTTTCTTCCCTTCAGCCAATTCCAAGGCTCGCTGCCCCCAGCTGCGATCAGGCCCCAGCCTGATCCCTGCAGTCTTCCCTGCCGGGATCCTGCTCAGGAATCCCTGGGCTACAAATGTAAGAATTCATTCTTCCCACCCCTGCCCAGTTCCAAAGGATTTGGTGTCTGCCTTACCCGGCTGGAGCCTGCTTCCAACTCTGTTCTTGCTGCTTCTGCTGCTTTCCAGTTCCCAGGAATTCCACCGACGGAGCGACAGCGTTTTCCAGCTCCGCCAGGATTCCCTCTGCTGCGTTTGGGTGCTGGAAGGATATCAAAACCAGGCTCTCTGGGGCTTTACTATCAGGAAATTACATCCCCGGATTTGTTCATTTCCAAATATTATCTCTTCCCAACAAAGCACTGGGCATCCAAGGAATACAGAAAGTGATGGGCTGACCACTGCTTACTCCTCTGGAATGCCAGAGCTTGGAAAAAAAGGGCACTTGAGGCTTCTCCTGGTGCTGCCCGTGAGGTGTATTTTACTTGAGAGCCCCTTCCCGTGTCTTTCCCTGTATCCACCAAAAAATCCACCCCTTCATTCCCCAGCTGCTTGCTTCCTCCCTCTTTTCCTGTATCCAACAGAATTTTAACAGGTCAATAGTCCCCTCTGCAAGAGCACTTTTCATTCCAAACCTAAGAACAAACGAATCACTTCCCTTCCACCGTCCTTATTAGGATTCCACTGAGAGCAGTGGATGGAAAATGATCCTCTCCTGGTCCCTGCTGGATTCCCGGAGCAGGGATCCTTTCCCTCTTTCCCCCCACCACGGTGCCCTCCTCCCCCTCCCGCCCCACCCCACACCCTTTTCAGGCTTTATTCCACAGCTTTTGCCTCCAGGCCTCAGATCCTTTCGTTCTCCAGGAGCTCCCAGCAGCTCCACAGCCTTTCCTCTCCCATCCCGACCATTTCTCCGGGAATGGAGCTCCGCATTTCAATTGTCTTCTCTTTTCTCTGACTACTCCCACCAATCCAGAAGACCTAAAGCTGACACAAGGAACACTCGGTGCCCACAAATCCAAACCCAGACCCGGCCATCCCCAAACCAGCAACTCCCGGACAATTTGCGTTCATTCCAACCTAACACTGAGGACTCCCCCAATCCTTCAAAATTCCCAAGAAATATCCTGTTGCCTTCACAGCTCCCAGGGGATTCTGCTTCGTGCTCACACGAAGGATTTGGGACTTCCCTGAAAAAACCCGTGCAGGGCACGCTGGAATCCCCGATCCCGTGAATCCGGGGAGCGTTAAAAGCTCGGTCCAGCCTGGGCCCCCGGAAATTTTTGCCAAGTATCCCCCAAGTCCTCGGGATAACAGAACTCTCTGGTACTGCATTTTTGGCGTTGTAAAGCCTGGAATTACTCTATTCCTAGTGCTGGGCTCTGCATATGGCCGAGAAAATCCCGGCCTCCACACAGACCCAGGTTCCAAACTTTTTGATACATTTCAGCAAGCCGAGAAATTCACCTTCCCTACTTCTTCTTAAGAGCATCCTTCTCTTCCCTTACCCGGCGTGCTCTCTCCCACTGGGGGTGGGTTTTCCCCTTCCCATGCTAATTAGTCCCTACTTCTAGGAGGTTTAGGTACCTTTCTTCCCTGGGACGGATTTCTTAACACAGCTACCGAGGCTTTGGGAGTCTCCTTTATCTTCTACTTTCTGGATCCATAAATGCCACAATCCAGACGCCCAACTTCAACAAGACATCCTTTCTACCTAAAAACACACACTCTCAACTCTTAGATCTTTTAAAGTTTTACCCCCGCAAAATTCCCCTATTTTTCCACCACTGAATTCCTCAGTCCTGCTTCCAAGGATTTCTTGAATACCACGGGGCTTTTCTCAAGATTTACCCCCACGACCTTCCCTACGTGCCCACTGCTCATCACCTCATTTTTCCCTCAATGTGGTCGTTCTCCACCCCAGAGAGTTTGTCAAGTGTTGCCTCCAAAATGTTCCCCATCTCTCCACTACTCAGTTCCCCATTTTGCCTCCAAAATATTCAATCTGTCCCCTCCACATTGCATCCACTTTTACCCCCAGCGTTTTACTTCCTCTACAATATTGATTCAACCTTTTCCACCCCAAAAATCTGCATTCTCTCCCTTAAACAGCACCTCAGCTTTTCCCTCAAAAATGCCCCAGAGGGAAACTCAGATTCAGCCCCCAAACTCCCATTTGCCTACACAAACAGTTCTTGTGGCCCCTCTCAATTCCCCCAGGCTTTCAGCTCAAGGAAGAACTGGAAGCCTATTCCCTCATCTCCACCCTTGTTTTGCTTTCCTGGAAAACCTTGCGATCCCACACTTTCTCCAAGAGATCTGCTGGGACTACTGGAAGGTTTGCTCTCTCAGAGCGCCAGGGGGCTTTACAGCACTTGTTCCTCTGCATCTTTACCCTTTTATCAGCTTTCCCCTGGAACGGTGTTGTGGGAGAAGCTTGGAACTACCAGAAATGGATCACGTTCACATTTTTTCCCCACCAGTTTTTATCTGGTTTCAGATTCCTGGAATTACCCTCAAATGTGCCCTAGAACACTGCTGTGAAAGGATCAATGAGAAGAACAGCCGGAAAGCAGAAAACCACCTCCAGCAGCAGCCACAATGATCCCATTTCTCTTCTTACCTGGTCCTGCCAGAGCTCCCAACAGCCATTCCCATTCCAAAACAAGAGCTATGGAAGACATTCCTGCTGTCCGTGAGGGTGAGGCGGCAGTTCTGGATGTTCTTCGCTGTGCAATCAGACAACAAACAGAGTGTAAATGATCCTGGTGGTCCCTTCCAAGCCAAACCAGCCCGTGATTCCATGCGTGGATCAGCACCTGTCCCAGCTCCATTCCAGAAACCTCCTCCCACTAACCCAGAACTTTCCTTTTTCTGCTCAACATCAGGGCTTTGCTGCCGAGTGCCCCGGGCAGGGGACGCCTCAGCCTTCCCTGGGACCGCAGCATTCCCTGCGCTGCCTCAGCATCCCCTGCGCTGCTGTTCCACGCCCATCCCGTGGTCCAGCGCCTGCGCGGGCTGCAGTGCCGGGCTCTCCCCACGAGGCGGCAGCACCGGGAGCGAGCAGCCCCGGCCGGTCCCGCTGTCTCGGGGCAGCTGCGCCTTTAACCCGCCCTGAGCCGGCGGGGCCGTGAACACAGCGGGCACAAACGCCACCGCTCCCCTTTATTTCACCCTCAGAGGCACAGGATCGCAGCATTTCCTGGGCTGCAAGGGACCCACAGGGAGCATCGAGTCCAAATCCTGGCCCTGCACCCCAAGAATCCCACCCTGTGCCCGAGAGCCTTGTTCAGACCCAAACTCTTCCCCCAAGATCCTGAAAACACAGCGGGGCTGGGAGAAGGATGACCACGGAGGATTTTTTTATACAGATCTCCTTGCACGATCGTTAAATAATATTATTAGACAGTCCATGAACGCATCCCTGTGCCGGGACAGCCACCCCTGTGCCGGAACACTCATCCCTGGGCCGGAATACCGATCCCCCGCGGCCCCCACCGTCCGCTCGGGGCTGTCCCCGTTCCCCGCTCACCTCCGAGCCCGGAGCACCCGCCCCGGTGCCCCCGGCCCGGCAGCGCTGCTCCCCGGGCTCCCCGCTATCGCCGCTCCTGGCGAAGAAGGGCGGAAGTCACCGGTACCGCACCGATGTGGCTATTCGACCTTCTCAAGATGGCGGCCGGAAGGACCCCCCCCCCCCCCCCCGCCCCGCTCCGTCTATTCGACTGCCTGAATGCTCCCGCCTGCCCCAGGCGCCGCTGACCCCACAGTCGGTGTCCGCGTAGCGGGAAACGCCTCAGAAAATTGCGCGCAAGCGCTGGGCTGGCGTCGGCGTCGGCGTCGCGTTCAGGCAGCCGAATAGACGCAGCTTGGGGGGGGGGGGGGCCTTCCCTGCCGCCATATTGAGAAGGTCAGAAAACAGTGTACACGACCGCCATCTTTAGTGTGGCAGTGACGACACTTCCGCCCTTCGCCGCCATCTTGGGTGCTGGCAGAAGCCACTTCCGGTCGAGCCGCCATCTTTAGTGTGGTACACTTAGGGCCCCCGCCGCCCCTCACAAGGGCTTCTGTCTAGTCGGCTGCCTGAATCCGGCCCGGACTCCGACGCCGGCACCGCGCTTTCCGCGCGATTTTCCGCGGTGCTTCCCGGTGCGAGGACACGGCTGGCGGGGTCAGCCGCGCCGGAGGCGGGCGACGGCTCCGCGACCGGCGGCAGGCATCGGCAGGGACACCTCTCGCAGGGGGCCTACTGCGTCCGCCATCTTGAGTGTGGCGGAAGTGTAAACCACCCTCTGCAAGGTCCTGGCAGATAATAAAATAATAAAATAAAATAAATACTGTCATATTCTAATAAAAACGTCACTTAACGCCGTCCCGAGAGCGCGGAACTGCGCCTTCCTTTCCGAGCCGCCTCCTTGAGAGCGACACGCGGGCGGCTCTATTCCGACCGTGCCCGCCCGGTGCCTCCCGCCCGGGTCGCGCTGCGACCGCGCCTCTGCTGCCCGGCAAAACCGGCCCCGCCGGGCCGCCCCCCGCGCTGTCATTCCCCGCGGTCACCGCCCCGCACGGCGCCCGTTCCTTTCCATAGCTGTGGCCCCGCTCATGCACGGCCGTGTCCCTTGGCGCTGCGAACCGCCCTTCGCCCCTCCCCTCCGCTGACACACCCGGCCCCGCTCGCTCCCGCTCCTTGCCACGCTCGGCAGCCACCGAGGCCGCCGCCCTCTCGGCTCAGCCGGCACCGGGCGGCAGCAGCGCCGGGGCGCCGTGTCGGGGGCGGCAGTGCCGCGCTCTCGCCACCAGGCGGCAGCAGCGCCGCCCAGCTCAGCCCGGGGGCAGGCACAGAGCACAGGGAAAAGCCGGCTCCGGGCGCTCTGCAGCTCCTGCAGCCCGAGCGTCTCGGCTCCTGCGGCCAGGCGCTTGCTGCTTTCCTTCCTACAGAAAAACGCCGGCTCGTTATTCTCAAAACCTGCGGATCTCTATTCCCAGCTTCTTATATTGCTGTATGCGACAGAGTAGACAGAGAGGGCTGGCTTATTTCCAAATGAATTTACATCTAAATCAGTAGCATTTGCCTATAGACGTAAAAGTGAAGAACTTAACAGGTTTTAGTATTCTGCACACAGCCCTCGCTGGGAGGAATGGTAAAAAGTTAAAAACAAATGAAATTTTAAAAGTAGAAAGTTAGAAACAAAGTTACAACGGCAGAAATTTAGAAACAAACAAAGAGGTAAAATACAAGAAACAAACAAATTTCTAAAGGGAGAAAGTTGAAAACAAACAAAGTCAGAAACAAACAAACAAAAATTAGAAACAAACAAAATTAGAAAGGTAGAAATTTAGAAACAAAGTCAGAAAGGCAAGTGTTGAGCCTTTGACAGGGTACCCCTCCTTCTCGGACCAGGGTGAAAGAGCAGAGGAGGCTGCTGTTCTGCTGAGTTCTTTATTTCACGGTCTCACAGCTGTCTTGAAGGCAGAGTTCGAATGGGGTTACATGATACAGCCAAGCAGCAGCAGCAGGCAAAAACAGCTTCTTCTATATGCTCCATACACTATATTTTTTCTTATAGAAGTGTGGATTCCATTTGTTCATTGACCAGTAAGATTAACACACGATTCTAGTTTTCCTTAAACCCATCCTGCTCTAATTCTAACAGTCGTAAGCCTCACACAAGTGTCATCTGCCCTTGTTCCATAAGGAATCCCTCTACAGACAGGGAGTTGTCACCGGCCCCGTGCTCATGGGCTGCAGGGGACACCCGCACTGAGGAGGAAATGGAAATGGGAAAGAGGAAACTGCAACCTGATGGGACGCACCTCTGGCACCACATTTCCTCTTCTTCCTGCTGTCCTGGAAAACCCCAAGTAAATCCGGTCCCTCAGACCTTGCATCCCTGAACACCAGGAGAGCCGGTGTTTTACCCAGATCCCAGTGCCCTGCACGGCTGCGCTGACACGAGCACAGGCCGATTGCTCCGCCCAGCACCATCCCTCATTTTCTTCCCATTGCTCCCCAAGCGTCCCCAAACCACCCCAGCGTGTCTGTGCCGGGGCCAGGGCCTGCCCCGAGCCCGACCAGAGGCTGTCACCCAGCCCTGCACCAGCTCCCACCCCCGGGTGAGCTGGGAATGCACTGAGAGCTCGGCTCCCCGGGCTCCCCAGCACCCAAACCGGTCCTCAGACACACAGAAATGCCCAACCTGCCCCTCTGGGCACAGCCAAACACCACAATTCCATCATCCCCAAGCAACTCTGGCACTTGCCTCTTCACCTCCGCCCATTTCCAGTAGCCGGGGCTAGGACCGGGCTGTCAGAAATAGCATTCCCTAGGCAGTTCATCCCAGCGCAGAGGAGAAGAGGAGCCTGTCCCTGACCCACACCATGGGCAGGACAAGGGGGGCCCTAGCTGGCTTTGCCTACTCCAGCACCAAAGCTCTTGGTCCCAAAGATGGGGCGAGTTCAGTGGTTTTTCCTGTCCTGAAAGAGAGCAGAAAAGGGAAGTTAATCCCACTGTGGAATCCAAGACTCCTGCATTTCCTATTTCTGCTCTGATTGCTCACCGTGGAGTTTTATCCATGGAAAAAGAAGGAGAATGACACCATATCAAATAAAAAGTTGATTAATCCACGTAGGGGCTGTGGAGAGGATACAAAGGAGCTTTTCCATGATTTTGGGGCTTGAAGAGGGACTGAATTTCCCTCAAAGCTGGGAAGGGCCTGAGGATAATAAAGCAAAGGAGCAGCTTCATCTCTCCCTGGCAG
>NW_028120373.1:15000-35000 GCF_965178545.1 Coloeus monedula
CCTGCTGTGCCTCACAGCTGCTTTTCTGCCAAGGGCATTCCCATCTTTTCTTTTTTAGCCCAAAGAAAGGTTTGCAAAGCTGAGTTTTGTGAGAAGCGCTTCATATTTGGATCATTCTTAACTTGGAGTTTCCCTTGGCACCAAAATCAGGGGCTCACCTTTTGCTTGGAGCTTGGCTGAAGTCCTCAGCAATGCCAGGGAATGTGGCCATTGGAGGCTTTGGGCAGATTTGGCTCATCTGCCTTTTTAGGCCTTGTTTCTTTCTCTCAGCCTTCCCACTGGATTGTGGCCTCCGAGGAATACGTAAAATCCCATTCCATTCCTATTCTTTCGGACAATTTTTTGTACCGTCCCTGTACAAAACGAGGCCCCCTGTTCGGATGCTTTTCCCCACCGTTCCCCGGCACTTTCATCTGCCGGTGCATTCCCTGCGTTGCTTGGGCTCTTCCCAGCTCTCTGAGCTCCTTCACAAGGCAGGAGATCGATTTGGCCCAGGAACTAAACCCTCCCGAGGAATTGTCTGATGCCATCTCCGCATTTGACACCTGATCCTTGTGCTCAAAGGATCCCTCTTTCTTCCCTTCAGCCAATTCCAAGGCTCGCTGCCCCCAGCTGCGATCAGGCCCCAGCCTGATCCCTGCAGTCTTCCCTGCCGGGATCCTGCTCAGGAATCCCTGGGCTACAAATGTAAGAATTCATTCTTCCCACCCCTGCCCAGTTCCAAAGGATTTGGTGTCTGCCTTACCCGGCTGGAGCCTGCTTCCAACTCTGTTCTTGCTGCTTCTGCTGCTTTCCAGTTCCCAGGAATTCCACCGACGGAGCGACAGCGTTTTCCAGCTCCGCCAGGATTCCCTCTGCTGCGTTTGGGTGCTGGAAGGATATCAAAACCAGGCTCTCTGGGGCTTTACTATCAGGAAATTACATCCCCGGATTTGTTCATTTCCAAATATTATCTCTTCCCAACAAAGCACTGGGCATCCAAGGAATACAGAAAGTGATGGGCTGACCACTGCTTACTCCTCTGGAATGCCAGAGCTTGGAAAAAAAGGGCACTTGAGGCTTCTCCTGGTGCTGCCCGTGAGGTGTATTTTACTTGAGAGCCCCTTCCCGTGTCTTTCCCTGTATCCACCAAAAAATCCACCCCTTCATTCCCCAGCTGCTTGCTTCCTCCCTCTTTTCCTGTATCCAACAGAATTTTAACAGGTCAATAGTCCCCTCTGCAAGAGCACTTTTCATTCCAAACCTAAGAACAAACGAATCACTTCCCTTCCACCGTCCTTATTAGGATTCCACTGAGAGCAGTGGATGGAAAATGATCCTCTCCTGGTCCCTGCTGGATTCCCGGAGCAGGGATCCTTTCCCTCTTTCCCCCCACCACGGTGCCCTCCTCCCCCTCCCGCCCCACCCCACACCCTTTTCAGGCTTTATTCCACAGCTTTTGCCTCCAGGCCTCAGATCCTTTCGTTCTCCAGGAGCTCCCAGCAGCTCCACAGCCTTTCCTCTCCCATCCCGACCATTTCTCCGGGAATGGAGCTCCGCATTTCAATTGTCTTCTCTTTTCTCTGACTACTCCCACCAATCCAGAAGACCTAAAGCTGACACAAGGAACACTCGGTGCCCACAAATCCAAACCCAGACCCGGCCATCCCCAAACCAGCAACTCCCGGACAATTTGCGTTCATTCCAACCTAACACTGAGGACTCCCCCAATCCTTCAAAATTCCCAAGAAATATCCTGTTGCCTTCACAGCTCCCAGGGGATTCTGCTTCGTGCTCACACGAAGGATTTGGGACTTCCCTGAAAAAACCCGTGCAGGGCACGCTGGAATCCCCGATCCCGTGAATCCGGGGAGCGTTAAAAGCTCGGTCCAGCCTGGGCCCCCGGAAATTTTTGCCAAGTATCCCCCAAGTCCTCGGGATAACAGAACTCTCTGGTACTGCATTTTTGGCGTTGTAAAGCCTGGAATTACTCTATTCCTAGTGCTGGGCTCTGCATATGGCCGAGAAAATCCCGGCCTCCACACAGACCCAGGTTCCAAACTTTTTGATACATTTCAGCAAGCCGAGAAATTCACCTTCCCTACTTCTTCTTAAGAGCATCCTTCTCTTCCCTTACCCGGCGTGCTCTCTCCCACTGGGGGTGGGTTTTCCCCTTCCCATGCTAATTAGTCCCTACTTCTAGGAGGTTTAGGTACCTTTCTTCCCTGGGACGGATTTCTTAACACAGCTACCGAGGCTTTGGGAGTCTCCTTTATCTTCTACTTTCTGGATCCATAAATGCCACAATCCAGACGCCCAACTTCAACAAGACATCCTTTCTACCTAAAAACACACACTCTCAACTCTTAGATCTTTTAAAGTTTTACCCCCGCAAAATTCCCCTATTTTTCCACCACTGAATTCCTCAGTCCTGCTTCCAAGGATTTCTTGAATACCACGGGGCTTTTCTCAAGATTTACCCCCACGACCTTCCCTACGTGCCCACTGCTCATCACCTCATTTTTCCCTCAATGTGGTCGTTCTCCACCCCAGAGAGTTTGTCAAGTGTTGCCTCCAAAATGTTCCCCATCTCTCCACTACTCAGTTCCCCATTTTGCCTCCAAAATATTCAATCTGTCCCCTCCACATTGCATCCACTTTTACCCCCAGCGTTTTACTTCCTCTACAATATTGATTCAACCTTTTCCACCCCAAAAATCTGCATTCTCTCCCTTAAACAGCACCTCAGCTTTTCCCTCAAAAATGCCCCAGAGGGAAACTCAGATTCAGCCCCCAAACTCCCATTTGCCTACACAAACAGTTCTTGTGGCCCCTCTCAATTCCCCCAGGCTTTCAGCTCAAGGAAGAACTGGAAGCCTATTCCCTCATCTCCACCCTTGTTTTGCTTTCCTGGAAAACCTTGCGATCCCACACTTTCTCCAAGAGATCTGCTGGGACTACTGGAAGGTTTGCTCTCTCAGAGCGCCAGGGGGCTTTACAGCACTTGTTCCTCTGCATCTTTACCCTTTTATCAGCTTTCCCCTGGAACGGTGTTGTGGGAGAAGCTTGGAACTACCAGAAATGGATCACGTTCACATTTTTTCCCCACCAGTTTTTATCTGGTTTCAGATTCCTGGAATTACCCTCAAATGTGCCCTAGAACACTGCTGTGAAAGGATCAATGAGAAGAACAGCCGGAAAGCAGAAAACCACCTCCAGCAGCAGCCACAATGATCCCATTTCTCTTCTTACCTGGTCCTGCCAGAGCTCCCAACAGCCATTCCCATTCCAAAACAAGAGCTATGGAAGACATTCCTGCTGTCCGTGAGGGTGAGGCGGCAGTTCTGGATGTTCTTCGCTGTGCAATCAGACAACAAACAGAGTGTAAATGATCCTGGTGGTCCCTTCCAAGCCAAACCAGCCCGTGATTCCATGCGTGGATCAGCACCTGTCCCAGCTCCATTCCAGAAACCTCCTCCCACTAACCCAGAACTTTCCTTTTTCTGCTCAACATCAGGGCTTTGCTGCCGAGTGCCCCGGGCAGGGGACGCCTCAGCCTTCCCTGGGACCGCAGCATTCCCTGCGCTGCCTCAGCATCCCCTGCGCTGCTGTTCCACGCCCATCCCGTGGTCCAGCGCCTGCGCGGGCTGCAGTGCCGGGCTCTCCCCACGAGGCGGCAGCACCGGGAGCGAGCAGCCCCGGCCGGTCCCGCTGTCTCGGGGCAGCTGCGCCTTTAACCCGCCCTGAGCCGGCGGGGCCGTGAACACAGCGGGCACAAACGCCACCGCTCCCCTTTATTTCACCCTCAGAGGCACAGGATCGCAGCATTTCCTGGGCTGCAAGGGACCCACAGGGAGCATCGAGTCCAAATCCTGGCCCTGCACCCCAAGAATCCCACCCTGTGCCCGAGAGCCTTGTTCAGACCCAAACTCTTCCCCCAAGATCCTGAAAACACAGCGGGGCTGGGAGAAGGATGACCACGGAGGATTTTTTTATACAGATCTCCTTGCACGATCGTTAAATAATATTATTAGACAGTCCATGAACGCATCCCTGTGCCGGGACAGCCACCCCTGTGCCGGAACACTCATCCCTGGGCCGGAATACCGATCCCCCGCGGCCCCCACCGTCCGCTCGGGGCTGTCCCCGTTCCCCGCTCACCTCCGAGCCCGGAGCACCCGCCCCGGTGCCCCCGGCCCGGCAGCGCTGCTCCCCGGGCTCCCCGCTATCGCCGCTCCTGGCGAAGAAGGGCGGAAGTCACCGGTACCGCACCGATGTGGCTATTCGACCTTCTCAAGATGGCGGCCGGAAGGACCCCCCCCCCCCCCCCCGCCCCGCTCCGTCTATTCGACTGCCTGAATGCTCCCGCCTGCCCCAGGCGCCGCTGACCCCACAGTCGGTGTCCGCGTAGCGGGAAACGCCTCAGAAAATTGCGCGCAAGCGCTGGGCTGGCGTCGGCGTCGGCGTCGCGTTCAGGCAGCCGAATAGACGCAGCTTGGGGGGGGGGGGGGCCTTCCCTGCCGCCATATTGAGAAGGTCAGAAAACAGTGTACACGACCGCCATCTTTAGTGTGGCAGTGACGACACTTCCGCCCTTCGCCGCCATCTTGGGTGCTGGCAGAAGCCACTTCCGGTCGAGCCGCCATCTTTAGTGTGGTACACTTAGGGCCCCCGCCGCCCCTCACAAGGGCTTCTGTCTAGTCGGCTGCCTGAATCCGGCCCGGACTCCGACGCCGGCACCGCGCTTTCCGCGCGATTTTCCGCGGTGCTTCCCGGTGCGAGGACACGGCTGGCGGGGTCAGCCGCGCCGGAGGCGGGCGACGGCTCCGCGACCGGCGGCAGGCATCGGCAGGGACACCTCTCGCAGGGGGCCTACTGCGTCCGCCATCTTGAGTGTGGCGGAAGTGTAAACCACCCTCTGCAAGGTCCTGGCAGATAATAAAATAATAAAATAAAATAAATACTGTCATATTCTAATAAAAACGTCACTTAACGCCGTCCCGAGAGCGCGGAACTGCGCCTTCCTTTCCGAGCCGCCTCCTTGAGAGCGACACGCGGGCGGCTCTATTCCGACCGTGCCCGCCCGGTGCCTCCCGCCCGGGTCGCGCTGCGACCGCGCCTCTGCTGCCCGGCAAAACCGGCCCCGCCGGGCCGCCCCCCGCGCTGTCATTCCCCGCGGTCACCGCCCCGCACGGCGCCCGTTCCTTTCCATAGCTGTGGCCCCGCTCATGCACGGCCGTGTCCCTTGGCGCTGCGAACCGCCCTTCGCCCCTCCCCTCCGCTGACACACCCGGCCCCGCTCGCTCCCGCTCCTTGCCACGCTCGGCAGCCACCGAGGCCGCCGCCCTCTCGGCTCAGCCGGCACCGGGCGGCAGCAGCGCCGGGGCGCCGTGTCGGGGGCGGCAGTGCCGCGCTCTCGCCACCAGGCGGCAGCAGCGCCGCCCAGCTCAGCCCGGGGGCAGGCACAGAGCACAGGGAAAAGCCGGCTCCGGGCGCTCTGCAGCTCCTGCAGCCCGAGCGTCTCGGCTCCTGCGGCCAGGCGCTTGCTGCTTTCCTTCCTACAGAAAAACGCCGGCTCGTTATTCTCAAAACCTGCGGATCTCTATTCCCAGCTTCTTATATTGCTGTATGCGACAGAGTAGACAGAGAGGGCTGGCTTATTTCCAAATGAATTTACATCTAAATCAGTAGCATTTGCCTATAGACGTAAAAGTGAAGAACTTAACAGGTTTTAGTATTCTGCACACAGCCCTCGCTGGGAGGAATGGTAAAAAGTTAAAAACAAATGAAATTTTAAAAGTAGAAAGTTAGAAACAAAGTTACAACGGCAGAAATTTAGAAACAAACAAAGAGGTAAAATACAAGAAACAAACAAATTTCTAAAGGGAGAAAGTTGAAAACAAACAAAGTCAGAAACAAACAAACAAAAATTAGAAACAAACAAAATTAGAAAGGTAGAAATTTAGAAACAAAGTCAGAAAGGCAAGTGTTGAGCCTTTGACAGGGTACCCCTCCTTCTCGGACCAGGGTGAAAGAGCAGAGGAGGCTGCTGTTCTGCTGAGTTCTTTATTTCACGGTCTCACAGCTGTCTTGAAGGCAGAGTTCGAATGGGGTTACATGATACAGCCAAGCAGCAGCAGCAGGCAAAAACAGCTTCTTCTATATGCTCCATACACTATATTTTTTCTTATAGAAGTGTGGATTCCATTTGTTCATTGACCAGTAAGATTAACACACGATTCTAGTTTTCCTTAAACCCATCCTGCTCTAATTCTAACAGTCGTAAGCCTCACACAAGTGTCATCTGCCCTTGTTCCATAAGGAATCCCTCTACAGACAGGGAGTTGTCACCGGCCCCGTGCTCATGGGCTGCAGGGGACACCCGCACTGAGGAGGAAATGGAAATGGGAAAGAGGAAACTGCAACCTGATGGGACGCACCTCTGGCACCACATTTCCTCTTCTTCCTGCTGTCCTGGAAAACCCCAAGTAAATCCGGTCCCTCAGACCTTGCATCCCTGAACACCAGGAGAGCCGGTGTTTTACCCAGATCCCAGTGCCCTGCACGGCTGCGCTGACACGAGCACAGGCCGATTGCTCCGCCCAGCACCATCCCTCATTTTCTTCCCATTGCTCCCCAAGCGTCCCCAAACCACCCCAGCGTGTCTGTGCCGGGGCCAGGGCCTGCCCCGAGCCCGACCAGAGGCTGTCACCCAGCCCTGCACCAGCTCCCACCCCCGGGTGAGCTGGGAATGCACTGAGAGCTCGGCTCCCCGGGCTCCCCAGCACCCAAACCGGTCCTCAGACACACAGAAATGCCCAACCTGCCCCTCTGGGCACAGCCAAACACCACAATTCCATCATCCCCAAGCAACTCTGGCACTTGCCTCTTCACCTCCGCCCATTTCCAGTAGCCGGGGCTAGGACCGGGCTGTCAGAAATAGCATTCCCTAGGCAGTTCATCCCAGCGCAGAGGAGAAGAGGAGCCTGTCCCTGACCCACACCATGGGCAGGACAAGGGGGGCCCTAGCTGGCTTTGCCTACTCCAGCACCAAAGCTCTTGGTCCCAAAGATGGGGCGAGTTCAGTGGTTTTTCCTGTCCTGAAAGAGAGCAGAAAAGGGAAGTTAATCCCACTGTGGAATCCAAGACTCCTGCATTTCCTATTTCTGCTCTGATTGCTCACCGTGGAGTTTTATCCATGGAAAAAGAAGGAGAATGACACCATATCAAATAAAAAGTTGATTAATCCACGTAGGGGCTGTGGAGAGGATACAAAGGAGCTTTTCCATGATTTTGGGGCTTGAAGAGGGACTGAATTTCCCTCAAAGCTGGGAAGGGCCTGAGGATAATAAAGCAAAGGAGCAGCTTCATCTCTCCCTGGCAGAGAGCTCGGGGCTCCATTATGGATACAAATCAATCCCAGCAGGATTTCAAAGGGTTTCTTTAGGATGTCAGGTCCCTCTTTATCAGATCCCTGCTGGGATTCAGGGCCTGCCTGGTCACGGGGTGCTTTGATAAGGGCTGGATTTAAATCCCAGATCTGAGAACAGACATGAAAGGTCCCTGGGTTTCTAGGGGGTTGAAAAACTCAAGCTGGATTCGCTGCAGAGCTGAAAAATCAGGGTAAGAGAGAGCAAGGAGTGGCCAGCAGGCCCAGGCTCCTGATCACGCCCCTGGGATCCATGGGATCCATAGGATCCACGGCCTCTGGCACGCTGCTCCAGCACCCTGCAGGGTGACTGACAGCCGGGCAGGGGAAGGAGCCACCAGCAGCTCTGCCATGTGCACCATCATTCACCTTGCACGTGGCCTAAACAGCCACCAAGCACTGATGGACTGACTGAGCCGAAAATATCGGAGAGATCTCAGTTTGCACTCCAAATTCCCTGCAGCCTGTTCCCTTCCTGATCCATCCCTTGAAGCAGCAAGAGTGGAATTCCTTCCGTCGTTGCTCTTTCCCTCCTGTTTTCCACTCAACAAGAAAAAGAGCAGCCACGTGAACAGGAGTAAAAGCCCCAAACCCACAAAAAAGCACATTCTCAGCATCACTAATCCCTGCCAAACTGCCAGGAACCTTCCAAAACTACATCCAAGCTTGGAAACAGGGATCCAGTTGTTTGTTTAAGCAGCTATTGATCCAGTCTCTTCCAGCTAATTAAACTATTCACTATTTAAACTCATTAAACTGCTCATCCTGCTCCTGGCAGCCAGAGGCAAAGAAGAAATCGTGTCTAGATTAAATGGTGTTGGTGAATGTGCCCATCCCAGTCCTTGGAGAGGTTGGAATTGCATCCCTGTTCCTCTGCTCTCTTTTCCTTCCTTTTTCTTAGAGTGATTCCCACCCGGATTCCTCAGCTCCAGCTCTCTGAGCAGCCTCAGGGGGAGCATTTCATCCCCTTGGAGCCAACTCCATTTGTTGCATCCTTCATGCCTCAACCACCCCTAAAAGCAGGGAAGTGCTGATGGGCAGTGCAGCTGCTTCCACTTGGGAATGTTTCCAGTGGAACAGGGAGGGAATTCTGAGAAGCTTCCACCCACTGCACGTTATTGCTGGATAAAAGGTGAGGCAGCAAAGGATCAACAAAGGGAGATTTCAGCAAGACAAAGTCCAGACAGAGAGGCTGCAAGTGTGGCTGGGGCTGCTAAACTGGGAAAACTGCAAGGTCAGGCTGTGGGAACATGGATTATACTGAGGTCTGGAACTGGTGTTGGGAAGAGAGGGAGAAGGAGAAGGAGGAGAAGGAGAAGGAGAAGGAGAAGGAGAAGGAGAAGGAGGAGGAGGAGGAGGAGGAGGAGGAGAAGGAGAAGGAGAAGGAGAAGGAGAAGGAGAAGGAGAAGGAGAAGGAGAAGGAGAAGGAGAAGGAGAAGGAGAAGGAGAAGGAGAAGGAGAAGGAGAAGGAGAAGGAGAAGGAGAAGGAGAAGGAGAAGGAGAAGGAGAAGGAGGAGGAGAAGGAGGAGGAGAAGGAGGAGAAGGAGGAGGAGGAGGAGGAGGAGGAGAAGGAGGAGAAGGAGGAGAAGGAGGAGAAGGAGAAGAAGGAGAAGGGCCCGAAGTAACTGCACAGTGAATTTCCTTACCATGAGCCAGGCTCATTCCCTGAACTGACCAATATCTCCGAGCTCCCCTTCATGGCACAGCCCTGCCAGTAAAGAACAGAAGTTCCTGCTGCTCCCACTGGAATTCTGTAGCGTGCCTGGCATTCCATACGTTATGCTGCCTGAGAATTCCTGCAGCCGTCCTTGGGAAGAGCAGTTCACTGCCACAGGAGGAACAAGAGGAAAGCAGCTGCCACTCTCGGGTTCTGTGCCCTGTAAAAAGTAAAACCAGATAAAGATCAAAGCTCCATAAAGCTGGAACCATCTCCAACCTCGGGACAGCACTTCTGTGGGAAAAGCGTAGATGGGCAATTAGGAAGGAGATCATCATGCAAATGGGCAAGGGGGGGAATTAAATTCTGCTGCTTTCTGATTGAGGCCTGCTTCAATTTGCAGCCTTTATAATATCAGTTTAATGGGACTTTTTGTGCTTTAAAGAGGTTTTTATTAGCTGGGGGTTGTCCCTGCCTGGACTGAGGCACAGCACAATGAGTCTCCTGCCTCCTGAAGCCGTGTCGTTATCCCAGCATCTGAAATTAAAAACCAGCACTCTGGGAAACCTCTCTACTCTGAGGAGAAGTGTGAGGAGCGTTTGGGTCTGTGGAAAGCCTGGAACAGCTCTGAGAGACACCAAACATCCTGTGGATCCCAATAAACAGCAAAACATTCCAGCAGCTCCTTCCAACACCGCCCTTGTAGGGAACTCTGTCACCCCAGTGGGTATTTGTGGGAGTAAGGAAGAAATCCCACTAATGACCTCAGTGTGATCACCTCTGGTTCGTCTGGGGATAAATCTCCTTTATCCTTCTGGGAGAATAAAGGAATCCAATGCTGCCTTAATCCCCAGCTCCTCAGAGTCTGCATTTCCAGAATCCATCTCCTGGCCCAGCATGGGAAGGGTTGTCCAGTGCTGGAACAGCTGCCCAGGGCAGTGGTGGAGTCACCAACCCTGGAAGTGCTCATAAAATACATGGATATGGCACTTGAGTGTTCATAAAATACAGGGGTAAATACATGGGTAAATATAGGGATAAATTCATGGGTAAATACGTGGATAAACATATGGATAAATGTATATGGATAAACATATATGGATAATCCATGGATAAATATAGGGATAAATATGTAGGGATAAATACGTATGGATAAATACAGACCTTGCTTCCCTGAACACCAGGAGAGCCGGTGTTTTACCCAGATCCCAGTGCCCTGCACGGCTGCGCTGACACGAGCGCAGGCTGACCGTTCCGCCCAGCACCATCCCTCATTTTCCTCCCAGTGCTCCCCAAGCGGCCCCAAACCACCCCAGCGTGTCTGTGCTGGGGCCAGGGCCTGCCCCGAGCCCGACCAGAGCCCTGCACCAGCTCCCACCCCCGGGTGAGCTGGGAATGCACTGAGAGCTCGGCTCCCCGGGCTCCCCAGCACCCAAACCGGTCCTCAGACACACAGAAATGCCCAACCTGCCCCTCTGGGCACAGCCAAACACCACAATTCCATCATCCCCAAGCAACTCTGGCACTTGCCTCTTCACCTCCGCCCATTTCCAGTAGCCGGGGCTAGGACCGGGCTGTCAGAAATAGCATTCCCTAGGCAGTTCATCCCAGCGCAGAGGAGAAGAGGAGCCTGTCCCTGACCCACACCATGGGCAGGACAAGGGGGGCCCTAGCTGGCTTTGCCTACTCCAACACCACAGCTCTTGGGCCCAAAGATGGGGCGAGTTCAGTGGTTTTTCCTGTCCTGAAAGAGAGCAGAAAAGGGAAGTTAATCCCACTGTGGAATCCAAGACTCCTGCATTTCCTATTTCTGCTCTGCTTGCTCACCGTGGAGTTTTAGCTATGGAAAAAAAAAGGAGAATGACACCATAGCAAATAAAAAGTGCCCTTTTCCAGCATTTTTATTCCAGGCATTAAAAGGATGCTCATTTCTCTTCTAGCATTGTTTCCCTCATTTTAGGAGAACCGTTTTCATCCCAGGCCCCACTCGTCAGTTGTTCGATCCTCTGGCACTGGATTTGGACAAAAGAAGGGACGCACCTGGACTGCAGGAAATCACTGAGAGAAACCCTTCCAAAACGTGACAGAGAAAAACAACAGGAGATGCAGGAAGACACATCCCTCATTTGCACGTCTGGAACGCTTTTCTAAAGACTTCTCTGCATCTGGATGCTCTTTGCTCTTGGCTTTCTTCACAGGAATGCATTTGCTGCTAAACACGTCTCAGACCCTTACCTGATCGGGATAAGGTGGGATGGAGATGAAGACTCCCACAGGGAATAGCCAGGGAGATGCAGGGCCTGGGAACATCAAGGACGGAGAAGAGAAGGAACAGGGATTGTTTTTCTTGTTTAGAGCCAGCAGTGCTGTGAGCTTGGAGAACACACGGCACCGCAGGGATCCAGGGCAGGAGCGGGATAACTGCGGGATAAGGGGAATCTGCTCCCACTCCAGGGCTGTGCCAGTGAAGGAGGGGAATTTTTTAGTGCCTTCATTACACACAAAAACCAAACCCAGCACCACCGAGCTGGACTTTCGTGAGCTGCAAAACAAAGCGGCCCCTGGCCTTTGGGGGAACACAACCTCACCGAGTCACGGAGCCAGGGGATGACACTTGGGAATGATCCTTGCTGCTGCCTGCAGGCAAATCGGATGAGGGAGCCACAGGAGCTGCGGGGTTTCCTGCTCTTCCTGCAACGCCATCGGTCCAGACCAGGAGACCTTTCCTGGAACAGATCTTCCCTGTAAAGGGAGCTACACCAAAGCTCAAGCCCTCATTTAGAGACCCTTGGAAAAGCAAAGGTGAGAGGGGATTACCTGGAGCCCCAGGGGACCGAGGCGAAGGCGATGAAGAAGCAGACAGCAAAGTGCTTCCACTGCTTCTCACTCCAGCAAAGGGAACATCCCTGGAATTTCATGTCCAGCGTCGCTCCCAAACCCCACAGGTGAACCCACACGTACTCCAGGACTGATCTCCTTCAAACTTCCAGCAGCACAGACTCACCGGGAGGAACTGCGATCCAAGGACACACATCAGCAACCGTCTTCCCGCTTGCCCCTCTCTCCACATTTTCCCTTTCCAGCGGGATGCAGGTGCCACCCCCCAGAGGCAGGAAAACTGCCTTGCAATCCGCTACAAAACCTGCCTGGAAAGCCCAGGATGCCCGGAGCCACAGCCGTTTCTCCTGGAGCTCCTGCTGACAGGCATTTGAAGCCTGCTGTGCCTCACAGCTGCTTTTCTGCCAAGGGCATTCCCATCTTTTCTTTTTTAGCCCAAAGAAAGGTTTGCAAAGCTGAGTTTTGTGAGAAGCGCTTCATATTTGGATCATTCTTAACTTGGAGTTTCCCTTGGCACCAAAATCAGGGGCTCACCTTTTGCTTGGAGCTTGGCTGAAGTCCTCAGCAATGCCAGGGAATGTGGCCATTGGAGGCTTTGGGCAGATTTGGCTCATCTGCCTTTTTAGGCCTTGTTTCTTTCTCTCAGCCTTCCCACTGGATTGTGGCCTCCGAGGAATACGTAAAATCCCATTCCATTCCTATTCTTTCGGACAATTTTTTGTACCGTCCCTGTACAAAACGAGGCCCCCTGTTCGGATGCTTTTCCCCACCGTTCCCCGGCACTTTCATCTGCCGGTGCATTCCCTGCGTTGCTTGGGCTCTTCCCAGCTCTCTGAGCTCCTTCACAAGGCAGGAGATCGATTTGGCCCAGGAACTAAACCCTCCCGAGGAATTGTCTGATGCCATCTCCGCATTTGACACCTGATCCTTGTGCTCAAAGGATCCCTCTTTCTTCCCTTCAGCCAATTCCAAGGCTCGCTGCCCCCAGCTGCGATCAGGCCCCAGCCTGATCCCTGCAGTCTTCCCTGCCGGGATCCTGCTCAGGAATCCCTGGGCTACAAATGTAAGAATTCATTCTTCCCACCCCTGCCCAGTTCCAAAGGATTTGGTGTCTGCCTTACCCGGCTGGAGCCTGCTTCCAACTCTGTTCTTGCTGCTTCTGCTGCTTTCCAGTTCCCAGGAATTCCACCGACGGAGCGACAGCGTTTTCCAGCTCCGCCAGGATTCCCTCTGCTGCGTTTGGGTGCTGGAAGGATATCAAAACCAGGCTCTCTGGGGCTTTACTATCAGGAAATTACATCCCCGGATTTGTTCATTTCCAAATATTATCTCTTCCCAACAAAGCACTGGGCATCCAAGGAATACAGAAAGTGATGGGCTGACCACTGCTTACTCCTCTGGAATGCCAGAGCTTGGAAAAAAAGGGCACTTGAGGCTTCTCCTGGTGCTGCCCGTGAGGTGTATTTTACTTGAGAGCCCCTTCCCGTGTCTTTCCCTGTATCCACCAAAAAATCCACCCCTTCATTCCCCAGCTGCTTGCTTCCTCCCTCTTTTCCTGTATCCAACAGAATTTTAACAGGTCAATAGTCCCCTCTGCAAGAGCACTTTTCATTCCAAACCTAAGAACAAACGAATCACTTCCCTTCCACCGTCCTTATTAGGATTCCACTGAGAGCAGTGGATGGAAAATGATCCTCTCCTGGTCCCTGCTGGATTCCCGGAGCAGGGATCCTTTCCCTCTTTCCCCCCACCACGGTGCCCTCCTCCCCCTCCCGCCCCACCCCACACCCTTTTCAGGCTTTATTCCACAGCTTTTGCCTCCAGGCCTCAGATCCTTTCGTTCTCCAGGAGCTCCCAGCAGCTCCACAGCCTTTCCTCTCCCATCCCGACCATTTCTCCGGGAATGGAGCTCCGCATTTCAATTGTCTTCTCTTTTCTCTGACTACTCCCACCAATCCAGAAGACCTAAAGCTGACACAAGGAACACTCGGTGCCCACAAATCCAAACCCAG
This sequence comes from Coloeus monedula, assembly GCF_965178545.1. Taxonomy (NCBI): domain Eukaryota; kingdom Metazoa; phylum Chordata; class Aves; order Passeriformes; family Corvidae; genus Coloeus; species Coloeus monedula. The sequence continues at coordinate 28,916 of NW_028120373.1, forward strand.
ACCCGGCCATCCCCAAACCAGCAACTCCCGGACAATTTGCGTTCATTCCAACCTAACACTGAGGACTCCCCCAATCCTTCAAAATTCCCAAGAAATATCCTGTTGCCTTCACAGCTCCCAGGGGATTCTGCTTCGTGCTCACACGAAGGATTTGGGACTTCCCTGAAAAAACCCGTGCAGGGCACGCTGGAATCCCCGATCCCGTGAATCCGGGGAGCGTTAAAAGCTCGGTCCAGCCTGGGCCCCCGGAAATTTTTGCCAAGTATCCCCCAAGTCCTCGGGATAACAGAACTCTCTGGTACTGCATTTTTGGCGTTGTAAAGCCTGGAATTACTCTATTCCTAGTGCTGGGCTCTGCATATGGCCGAGAAAATCCCGGCCTCCACACAGACCCAGGTTCCAAACTTTTTGATACATTTCAGCAAGCCGAGAAATTCACCTTCCCTACTTCTTCTTAAGAGCATCCTTCTCTTCCCTTACCCGGCGTGCTCTCTCCCACTGGGGGTGGGTTTTCCCCTTCCCATGCTAATTAGTCCCTACTTCTAGGAGGTTTAGGTACCTTTCTTCCCTGGGACGGATTTCTTAACACAGCTACCGAGGCTTTGGGAGTCTCCTTTATCTTCTACTTTCTGGATCCATAAATGCCACAATCCAGACGCCCAACTTCAACAAGACATCCTTTCTACCTAAAAACACACACTCTCAACTCTTAGATCTTTTAAAGTTTTACCCCCGCAAAATTCCCCTATTTTTCCACCACTGAATTCCTCAGTCCTGCTTCCAAGGATTTCTTGAATACCACGGGGCTTTTCTCAAGATTTACCCCCACGACCTTCCCTACGTGCCCACTGCTCATCACCTCATTTTTCCCTCAATGTGGTCGTTCTCCACCCCAGAGAGTTTGTCAAGTGTTGCCTCCAAAATGTTCCCCATCTCTCCACTACTCAGTTCCCCATTTTGCCTCCAAAATATTCAATCTGTCCCCTCCACATTGCATCCACTTTTACCCCCAGCGTTTTACTTCCTCTACAATATTGATTCAACCTTTTCCACCCCAAAAATCTGCATTCTCTCCCTTAAACAGCACCTCAGCTTTTCCCTCAAAAATGCCCCAGAGGGAAACTCAGATTCAGCCCCCAAACTCCCATTTGCCTACACAAACAGTTCTTGTGGCCCCTCTCAATTCCCCCAGGCTTTCAGCTCAAGGAAGAACTGGAAGCCTATTCCCTCATCTCCACCCTTGTTTTGCTTTCCTGGAAAACCTTGCGATCCCACACTTTCTCCAAGAGATCTGCTGGGACTACTGGAAGGTTTGCTCTCTCAGAGCGCCAGGGGGCTTTACAGCACTTGTTCCTCTGCATCTTTACCCTTTTATCAGCTTTCCCCTGGAACGGTGTTGTGGGAGAAGCTTGGAACTACCAGAAATGGATCACGTTCACATTTTTTCCCCACCAGTTTTTATCTGGTTTCAGATTCCTGGAATTACCCTCAAATGTGCCCTAGAACACTGCTGTGAAAGGATCAATGAGAAGAACAGCCGGAAAGCAGAAAACCACCTCCAGCAGCAGCCACAATGATCCCATTTCTCTTCTTACCTGGTCCTGCCAGAGCTCCCAACAGCCATTCCCATTCCAAAACAAGAGCTATGGAAGACATTCCTGCTGTCCGTGAGGGTGAGGTGGCAGTTCTGGATGTTCTTCGCTGTGCAATCAGACAACAAACAGAGTGTAAATGATCCTGGTGGTCCCTTCCAAGCCAAACCAGCCCGTGATTCCATGCGTGGATCAGCACCTGTCCCAGCTCCATTCCAGAAACCTCCTCCCACTAACCCAGAACTTTCCTTTTTCTGCTCAACATCAGGGCTTTGCTGCCGAGTGCCCCGGGCAGGGGACGCCTCAGCCTTCCCTGGGACCGCAGCATTCCCTGCGCTGCCTCAGCATCCCCTGCGCTGCTGTTCCACGCCCATCCCGTGGTCCAGCGCCTGCGCGGGCTGCAGTGCCGGGCTCTCCCCACGAGGCGGCAGCACCGGGAGCGAGCAGCCCCGGCCGGTCCCGCTGTCTCGGGGCAGCTGCGCCTTTAACCCGCCCTGAGCCGGCGGGGCCGTGAACACAGCGGGCACAAACGCCACCGCTCCCCTTTATTTCACCCTCAGAGGCACAGGATCGCAGCATTTCCTGGGCTGCAAGGGACCCACAGGGAGCATCGAGTCCAAATCCTGGCCCTGCACCCCAAGAATCCCACCCTGTGCCCGAGAGCCTTGTTCAGACCCAAACTCTTCCCCCAAGATCCTGAAAACACAGCGGGGCTGGGAGAAGGATGACCACGGAGGATTTTTTTATACAGATCTCCTTGCACGATCGTTAAATAATATTATTAGACAGTCCATGAACGCATCCCTGTGCCGGGACAGCCACCCCTGTGCCGGAACACTCATCCCTGGGCCGGAATACCGATCCCCCGCGGCCCCCACCGTCCGCTCGGGGCTGTCCCCGTTCCCCGCTCACCTCCGAGCCCGGAGCACCCGCCCCGGTGCCCCCGGCCCGGCAGCGCTGCTCCCCGGGCTCCCCGCTATCGCCGCTCCTGGCGAAGAAGGGCGGAAGTCACCGGTACCGCACCGATGTGGCTATTCGACCTTCTCAAGATGGCGGCCGGAAGGACCCCCCCCCCCCCCCCCGCCCCGCTCCGTCTATTCGACTGCCTGAATGCTCCCGCCTGCCCCAGGCGCCGCTGACCCCACAGTCGGTGTCCGCGTAGCGGGAAACGCCTCAGAAAATTGCGCGCAAGCGCTGGGCTGGCGTCGGCGTCGGCGTCGCGTTCAGGCAGCCGAATAGACGCAGCTTGGGGGGGGGGGGCCTTCCCTGCCGCCATATTGAGAAGGTCAGAAAACAGTGTACACGACCGCCATCTTTAGTGTGGCAGTGACGACACTTCCGCCCTTCGCCGCCATCTTGGGTGCTGGCAGAAGCCACTTCCGGTCGAGCCGCCATCTTTAGTGTGGTACACTTAGGGCCCCCGCCGCCCCTCACAAGGGCTTCTGTCTAGTCGGCTGCCTGAATCCGGCCCGGACTCCGACGCCGGCACCGCGCTTTCCGCGCGATTTTCCGCGGTGCTTCCCGGTGCGAGGACACGGCTGGCGGGGTCAGCCGCGCCGGAGGCGGGCGACGGCTCCGCGACCGGCGGCAGGCATCGGCAGGGACACCTCTCGCAGGGGGCCTACTGCGTCCGCCATCTTGAGTGTGGCGGAAGTGTAAACCACCCTCTGCAAGGTCCTGGCAGATAATAAAATAATAAAATAAAATAAATACTGTCATATTCTAATAAAAACGTCACTTAACGCCGTCCCGAGAGCGCGGAACTGCGCCTTCCTTTCCGAGCCGCCTCCTTGAGAGCGACACGCGGGCGGCTCTATTCCGACCGTGCCCGCCCGGTGCCTCCCGCCCGGGTCGCGCTGCGACCGCGCCTCTGCTGCCCGGCAAAACCGGCCCCGCCGGGCCGCCCCCCGCGCTGTCATTCCCCGCGGTCACCGCCCCGCACGGCGCCCGTTCCTTTCCATAGCTGTGGCCCCGCTCATGCACGGCCGTGTCCCTTGGCGCTGCGAACCGCCCTTCGCCCCTCCCCTCCGCTGACACACCCGGCCCCGCTCGCTCCCGCTCCTTGCCACGCTCGGCAGCCACCGAGGCCGCCGCCCTCTCGGCTCAGCCGGCACCGGGCGGCAGCAGCGCCGGGGCGCCGTGTCGGGGGCGGCAGTGCCGCGCTCTCGCCACCAGGCGGCAGCAGCGCCGCCCAGCTCAGCCCGGGGGCAGGCACAGAGCACAGGGAAAAGCCGGCTCCGGGCGCTCTGCAGCTCCTGCAGCCCGAGCGTCTCGGCTCCTGCGGCCAGGCGCTTGCTGCTTTCCTTCCTACAGAAAAACGCCGGCTCGTTATTCTCAAAACCTGCGGATCTCTATTCCCAGCTTCTTATATTGCTGTATGCGACAGAGTAGACAGAGAGGGCTGGCTTATTTCCAAATGAATTTACATCTAAATCAGTAGCATTTGCCTATAGACGTAAAAGTGAAGAACTTAACAGGTTTTAGTATTCTGCACACAGCCCTCGCTGGGAGGAATGGTAAAAAGTTAAAAACAAATGAAATTTTAAAAGTAGAAAGTTAGAAACAAAGTTACAACGGCAGAAATTTAGAAACAAACAAAGAGGTAAAATACAAGAAACAAACAAATTTCTAAAGGGAGAAAGTTGAAAACAAACAAAGTCAGAAACAAACAAACAAAAATTAGAAACAAACAAAATTAGAAAGGTAGAAATTTAGAAACAAAGTCAGAAAGGCAAGTGTTGAGCCTTTGACAGGGTACCCCTCCTTCTCGGACCAGGGTGAAAGAGCAGAGGAGGCTGCTGTTCTGCTGAGTTCTTTATTTCACGGTCTCACAGCTGTCTTGAAGGCAGAGTTCGAATGGGGTTACATGATACAGCCAAGCAGCAGCAGCAGGCAAAAACAGCTTCTTCTATATGCTCCATACACTATATTTTTTCTTATAGAAGTGTGGATTCCATTTGTTCATTGACCAGTAAGATTAACACACGATTCTAGTTTTCCTTAAACCCATCCTGCTCTAATTCTAACAGTCGTAAGCCTCACACAAGTGTCATCTGCCCTTGTTCCATAAGGAATCCCTCTACAGACAGGGAGTTGTCACCGGCCCCGTGCTCATGGGCTGCAGGGGACACCCGCACTGAGGAGGAAATGGAAATGGGAAAGAGGAAACTGCAACCTGATGGGACGCACCTCTGGCACCACATTTCCTCTTCTTCCTGCTGTCCTGGAAAACCCCAAGTAAATCCGGTCCCTCAGACCTTGCATCCCTGAACACCAGGAGAGCCGGTGTTTTACCCAGATCCCAGTGCCCTGCACGGCTGCGCTGACACGAGCACAGGCCGATTGCTCCGCCCAGCACCATCCCTCATTTTCTTCCCATTGCTCCCCAAGCGTCCCCAAACCACCCCAGCGTGTCTGTGCCGGGGCCAGGGCCTGCCCCGAGCCCGACCAGAGGCTGTCACCCAGCCCTGCACCAGCTCCCACCCCCGGGTGAGCTGGGAATGCACTGAGAGCTCGGCTCCCCGGGCTCCCCAGCACCCAAACCGGTCCTCAGACACACAGAAATGCCCAACCTGCCCCTCTGGGCACAGCCAAACACCACAATTCCATCATCCCCAAGCAACTCTGGCACTTGCCTCTTCACCTCCGCCCATTTCCAGTAGCCGGGGCTAGGACCGGGCTGTCAGAAATAGCATTCCCTAGGCAGTTCATCCCAGCGCAGAGGAGAAGAGGAGCCTGTCCCTGACCCACACCATGGGCAGGACAAGGGGGGCCCTAGCTGGCTTTGCCTACTCCAGCACCAAAGCTCTTGGTCCCAAAGATGGGGCGAGTTCAGTGGTTTTTCCTGTCCTGAAAGAGAGCAGAAAAGGGAAGTTAATCCCACTGTGGAATCCAAGACTCCTGCATTTCCTATTTCTGCTCTGATTGCTCACCGTGGAGTTTTATCCATGGAAAAAGAAGGAGAATGACACCATATCAAATAAAAAGTTGATTAATCCACGTAGGGGCTGTGGAGAGGATACAAAGGAGCTTTTCCATGATTTTGGGGCTTGAAGAGGGACTGAATTTCCCTCAAAGCTGGGAAGGGCCTGAGGATAATAAAGCAAAGGAGCAGCTTCATCTCTCCCTGGCAGAGAGCTCGGGGCTCCATTATGGATACAAATCAATCCCAGCAGGATTTCAAAGGGTTTCTTTAGGATGTCAGGTCCCTCTTTATCAGATCCCTGCTGGGATTCAGGGCCTGCCTGGTCACGGGGTGCTTTGATAAGGGCTGGATTTAAATCCCAGATCTGAGAACAGACATGAAAGGTCCCTGGGTTTCTAGGGGGTTGAAAAACTCAAGCTGGATTCGCTGCAGAGCTGAAAAATCAGGGTAAGAGAGAGCAAGGAGTGGCCAGCAGGCCCAGGCTCCTGATCACGCCCCTGGGATCCATGGGATCCATAGGATCCACGGCCTCTGGCACGCTGCTCCAGCACCCTGCAGGGTGACTGAC